>NW_025399940.1:0-7186 GCF_016433145.1 Gracilinanus agilis
TGTTATATAATAATAATAATAATAATAATAATAATAATAATAATAATAATAGTTGTTGTTGTTGTTCAGTCATTACCCCATAGACTATAGCTACCCATGGGGTTTTCTTGACAAGGATACTAGGGTGGTTTACCATTTCCTTCTCCAATAGATCCTTTCATCAGGCAATCAAAGGTTAAGTGACTTACCCAGGGTGAAACAGCTAGAAGCATCTGAGGCCAGCTTTGAATTTCCTAACTCTAAGTATTCTATCCACTGAGCCACCTAGTTGCCTAATAATAATAATAAATTTCAACAACTATTGTGCAATAGAAAGTATGTTGGATCTAGAATCAAAGAGCCTAAGTTCAAACCCAACCTTTATGACCTTGGCTAAGTCATTTAAATGTCCCAGGGCCTCAGTTTCCCCGTCTGTAAAATGAGAACAATGGGCTTCACTAGATGACCTCTGAAGTCCATTCTAGCTTTAAATCTATGCTCCTAAATTATGTAAATTTCCTATCTTCCCCAGGGCATAACAGTGCTTTGTGCACAATAGGCAGTGATTTTTAAAAATGATTGAATGAATGAATGTGTTCTCTCTTCTCTCAGTGACTTTATAGGGTGATTCAGAAGATAACAGGATATAATTGACATCAAAGCACTTTGTAAAGAAAATGGCAGTTTAGCAATCTTCTTTACCCTTGATTCCCTCTCCTGAGGCTCAGGACCCCAATTTGAGAAACGTGACTTCAAGGGTTCAGTTAGATATGGGGGCGAATCCAATTTTGTAATTGCCATGAGCAGAGAATGTAGCTCTTTTCATCTGTGTGGGTTTGTGTCCCTCTGCTTTAAGGGTGCCAATAAAAATAGAAAAAGACAGCAGCAGCAGAGAGCTCTGTACCTGAAAGATTTTTCCTTTCCTTCCCAGACAGCCATCCAATTCATTCTTTCCCCTATAAGTGCTCATCTGATGCTTGGCATAAAGCCACTTTCTGTGGGAGGAGAACTGGATCAGTGCATTTGATTAGGGGAGACACATACTTTGGATGAGCAGGGTCTAAAAATCCACTACTTCCTCCATATTGAGAGAGTTTGTTTATTTTAAGGGGCCCCAATTGCCTTGGCCATTACCTTAATTCCCCTTTCTTTCCTCCTGTTTAGTCTCAACCAGAAGAGAGGAGTAAAGATTCGCTTTGTCTTTGGGCGTGTCACAGAATAATTTATACATGAGGAAAATAGTCATGTTTGTGCATAGTTTATTTAGATAAAGGGTAAGAAACAAGAATCGGAAGATGTGTGGGAGAAGCAGAGAAACAGAACTAGCCATATTTCATAGGACTGTCTGCACGACAGGACTAGCCCTAAATGTAGGCGTGTTAGAAAGTCTACAAGCGAGCGAGCCCTACTTTCTGGAACTTCTCAGTCTCTTTAGTCTGCCATAATTGTTCTGAAGTCTTCCATGTTAGAATTACTCCTGTGGGTTAGGGCATAGGGGGACCATAATCTGGGCAGCAGTGGTGGTGGTGGTGGTGAAGATGGGGTTTGAGACCTGATACCAGCTGGAAGGTGCTCCTTATTCTTCCTAAACTGTGAGCTCTGTGAGACATAAATGGAATACACCAACAATAACAACCACCACAATAACTCATGTTTATTATATAGGACAGGAATTCATTTTTTTTAATTTTAATTTTAAAATTATTTTCCCATGTTTACATTTTTTCCCCTCTCTTCTTCCCTCCCCGCTCCCAGCTCCCAGAGCTGACAAACAATTTCACTGGGTTGTACAAATGTTATCACTTGATACCTATTTCCATATTATTCATTTTTATCATAGAACTGAAACCTCAAATCAAATATCCATATAAATAGGTGATAAGTGATATGTTTTTCTTTTGCATTTCTACTCCCATGGTTTTTTCTCTCCATGTGGATAGCGTTCTTTCTCATAAGTCCTTCAGGAATGTCCTGGATTATTGTATTGCTACTAGTAATAAAGTCTCTTACACTGGATAGTTCCACAATGTTTCACTTTCAGTGTACAGTGTTCTTTGGGTTCTGCTTATTTTGTTCTGCATCAGTTCTTGGAGTTCTTTCCAGTTCATATAGAAATCCTCCAGTTCATCACTAGGACAAGAATTCTTGACTTTTTTGTATGTGCCATGGATCCTTTTAACAGTCCAGTGAAGCCCATAGACCCCTTTTCAGAATGGTGTTTTTTAAATGCATAAAATACACAGGATTATGAAGGAAGCTAATTATTCTGAAATACAGTTATCAAAATGAAAAGACAAAACAAAAGAAGTTAACGGGCCCCAGAATAAGAACCTCTGAAAAGGGCATTAAGGCTTAAAAAGTATTTTATATACTGTTGACATGGAATCTAGAAGAATCTTTCTAGGCTACAAGTTTGGGGGCTCTAGTTATCTCATTTGTTTCTTACAATGAACCTGGGAGAAAGGAACTATTATTATCTCCATTTTACAGATGAGAGTGTAAAGAAAAGTTAAATGACTCACCTAAGGTCATACAGTTACTCAACACCTTGTTATAGGGATCAGAGATCACATTCTGGAGTACTGTTTAGTCTTTTTCAGCACTGGGTACTCTGGGGACCTGCCCAGCTGACTATTGAGTACCTTTGTAGCCCACTATATCTAGGCTGGCTCTAGCCATGGATCACTTTATACTCCACTCTTCTTACCAATCAGCCACTTTGCATGTACTCTCAAACCTGCTCCATCCATCTCTTCCCCAATCCTCTACTCTCCAGTTCTATAAATATAATTAGATCAACACTATACCTTCTACTGGAGAAGGAATGTCAGTCTGTTGTCTCATAGCCTCATTCTGGGTCCCTGTAACCTTTCCTGATCACCACTCCTTTAGAAGTGTTATTCTTCCTATTAGAATGTAAACTTTTTGAAGGCAGGGACTATCTTTGATTTTGTATGTACATCCCTAGGTGTTGTCAACATGATAAATCAGAATAGTTACTAAAGAACATGTCTTTAATCAGGACAAAGGAGATGATGCTCTTATGGCCACCACAGGGAGTCATACACACACACCATATCACAAAGAGCCAAGGAACTCTGGGAACACTGTCTCTGGGGAAAATACTACCGATGGGAATTTCCCATTGAATTAAAGAACTTAGGTTTTTTATATACTTTAGAGCAGGGGTCAGCAACGTATGGCTCTCGATCCATATCTGGCTCTTTTGAGGGCCAGATATGGCTCTTTCTGCAGGAGCCATAAAGTCCATTTTTTTTAAGGTGCTGTTACAGGAGCGCACACTGTGAGCACTGTACGGCTCTCACGAAATTACATTTTAAAAAATGTGGTGTTTATGGCTCTCATGGCCAAAAAGGTTGCTGACCCCTGCTTTAGAGAGTATAGGAAAAGAAGGACAATTGATTGGCTTATATGGAAGCTAGGGAAAGAGAATTCTAGCCAAGGGGCTAGAATTCCTGGGAATAGCCTAGATACCGTAAGAAAAACTAAGAAGACAAAAGGGGGATTTAAGATTTGATTATATCTGCTAATCCTATCTAGTGAGAACAGGGGTGCTTGAGAATTTCTAAAACAAGGTTGTAAGTGTTCAGGGAGAACTAGCACCCCTGGTGTGAGGGCTTGCTGAGCGCTTTTCAGGGCTGCTCATCCACCTTTGGCTTCTTTCTACCTGTCACCTGTGGCTCTAAGAAGCTGCAGCATCTGCAGTGGTCACACTGGTAAAGCCACCTCTGTGGATGGGCTAGACCATGTAGAGAGTAAGCGACCCGGCAAACCCATCAGTGAGCTAGGGGGATGTCTACCCCAAGCATGGAAGGACTTTCCCTTCCAAGAATGAGTGCATGAGTACAATTTCTTCCAGGGGTGGTGGAGATGGCTTGAAGCAGACTCTGTGGAGGTTTAGACAAAAAAGAAGTCAAAGTTATTCACTGAATTCAGGACCATTGCCAGTTGTCCAGACTTTTGTATTTGCCACTGGACTTTGATGACTAGAAGAGAGAGTGAGGCTGGGAGGGGGCACCTGGGGTAACTCTGCCTTGATTAAATACAATCCATGATCCAGTGAAGACATCGCCCTAATTGTCATCCATCAGTCCTTTTCCAAAAACAAGGTACAAACACAATGTCCCCAGGACTTAGCTTAGTGCTTCATAGGTGGTAAGTACTTAATATACCTTCTCCCTCCCATATTTTTCTGTCTGAAGCAGGATTCAGGATTCTAACCCAGGGCTTAAGTCTAGGTCTCTAACCTCCTTTCCATTAAATATCTCTAAACAGTTAAACTTTCTCTCTTCCCCCAGGGCTAGCACTTTGTTCTCTGAGGTTAGGTGGTTAATAGACCTTTGTTAAGTTAAACTGAATTTGTTTCCCTTCTGGGCATGCCTCTTCCCCCAACTCAATTAGACCAAAGGTCACTCTAAGGGAAGTCTGAGTATTAGCTACAGTAGACTATGGCTTCAGCAGTTCCAAAGCATCTATCAGTACAAATTTTTATCCTAAGGCTGCACCCTAGATGTTTTTATTTTTTTAAAAAGTTACTTTCTTTCCTTTGCTGTCATTTTGGCCAATCTGCTAGGTGTGAGGTGGTACCTCAGAGTTGTTTTGATTTGCATTTCTCTAATTATACGAGACAGAACACTTTTTCATGTGCTTATTGATAGTTTTGATTTCTTTATCTGAAAATTGCCTATTCATGTCCCTTGCCCATTTATCAATTGGGGAATGGCTTGATTTTTTTGTGCAATTGGTTTAGCTCCTTATATATTTGAGTAATTAGACCTTTGTCAGAGTTTTTTGTTATAAAGATTTTTTCCCCAAATTTGTTGCTTCCCTTCTAATTTTGGTTGCATTGGTTTTGTTTGTACAAAAAACTTTTTAACTGAATGTAATCAAAATGATTTATTTTACATTTTGTAATTTTTCTAACTCTTGCTTGGTTTTAAAATCTTTCTTTTTCCAAAGATCTGACAAGTATACTATTTCATGTTCACTTAATTTACTTATAGTTTCCTATTTTATATTCAAGTCATTCACCCATTCTGAATTTATCTTGGTGTAGGGTGTGAGATGTTGATCTAGACCCAATCTCTCCCATACTGTTTTCCAATTTTCCCAGCAGTTTTTGTCAAATAGTGGATTTTGTCCCAAAAGCTCTTTGGGTTTATCAAAGACTGTCTTGCTGAGGTCACTTACCCTAAGTCTATTCCAATAATCCTCCCTTCTGTCTCTTAGTCAGTACCATGTTGTTTTAATGATCATTGCTTTACAGTACAGTTTAAGATCTGGTACTGCTAGGCCACCTTCCTTCACATTTTTTTCATTATTTCCCTTGATATTTTTGATCTTTTGTTCTTCCAAATGAACTTTGTTATAGTTTTTTCTAATTCAGTAAAAAATGTTTCTTGGTAGTTTGATAGGTAAGACACTAAATAAGTAAATTAATTTGGGTAGGATGGTCATTTTTATTATGTTAGCTCATCCTACCCATGAGCAATTAATGTTTTCCCAATTGTTTAGATCCAGTTTTAATTGTGTGGAGAGTGACGTGGCAAAATTGGGACACTAATGCATTGCTGGTGAATTGATCCAACCATTATGGATGGCAATTTGGAATTATACTCAAAGGGTTTTAAAAGACTGTCTGCCCTTTGATCCAGCCATACCACTACTAGGTTTATACCACAAAGAGATCATAGGGAAAAAGACTTGTACAAAAATATTTATAGCCGTGCTATTTGTGATGGCAAAAAATTGGAAAACGAGGGGATGCCCTTCGATTGGGGAATGGCTGAAAAAATTGTGGTATCTGTTGGTGATGGAATACTGTTGTGCTCAAAGGAATAATGAATTGGAGGGATTCCATGTGAACTAGAATGACCTCCAGGAACTGATGCAGAGTGAAAGGAGCAGAACCAGGAGAACATTATACACAGAGACTGATACACTGTGGTACAATTGAACATAATGGACTTTTCTGCTAGCAGCAATGCAATGATCCAGGACAATTCTGAGGGACTTATGACAAAGAGTGCTATCAACATTCAGAGGAAGAACTGTGGGAGTAGAAACACAGAAGAGAAACAATTGCTTGAACACATGGGTTGATGGGGATATGATTTGGGATGTAGACTCTAAACTACCACCCCAGTGCAACTATCAATAATATGGAAATAGATCTTGATGAAAGATACATGTAAAGCCCAGTGGAATTGCACATTGGCCTAGGGGTGGGTGGGGGAGAGTTTGGGTGGGAAGGAAAGGACATGAATTATGTAACCATGGAAAAATATCCCAAAAAATAAACAAACGAATGAATGAATAAAAAATAAATTGGAAAAAAAGTTACTTTCTTAGAATTAATAATAAGGCAGAAGAGTGGTAAGGGGCAGGCAGTTGTGATTAAGTGTCTTATCCAGGGTCACACAGCTAGGAAGTGCCTAAGGTAAGATTTGAATCCAGGACATTCCATCTCCAGGCCTAGCTCTCTATCCACTGAGCAATCTAGGTGCCCCAATTTTTTTCTTGTATAGAAAGAGTGGAGGAAAAAAGCCTCAGTCACAGTACTTCTTCTATTAGTTGATTGGGTGTCAATCAGCATCAAGTCACAATGGAATGTAACTAGGGCTAGGGTTTCCAGGCTTATTGAGTATCCTGAGTTGATATTGGAGTGAAATGAAACGGGCAAACAAATCTGATCATTAACAAAAGATTTTCTTAAGTTATTGCAGGGAAGGATTTTCAATAGAAAGGACACTAAGCTGATCCAACTGAATTCAGCACCCTCCTCTCCCCTGACTGTTGTACATGGAAGTCCTCCGGTCAAGCATTGTGTTGTCATTTTGAACACAGATGACCAAGAAGGTATAACAATAGCCTAAGCCTTAGTTTCCTGAGCCAATTAGATCTCAAGGAGAATTTCAATCCCTTGAAAATAACGTAACCTATGTAGAATAGGGCCTTAGAATACTATTCTTACTGGAATCTTTGTGGCCCCATTAATTAAATATTACTGAATATGATTCCATTATATATAATGTCCCACTTATAAATGCAGATGTTACCTAGGAAGAGTACCAGTTATTAATACTTTAATTAAGTGAGGTGTTAAGCAAAATGGATAGAGTGCTAGGCCTGGAGAAAGAAAGAGAGAAAGAAGAAAGAAAGAAAGAAAGAAAGAAAGAAAGAAAGA
>NW_025399941.1:0-2723 GCF_016433145.1 Gracilinanus agilis
GAGGAGAGGAGAGGTGCCAAAAAAACTCTCTTTTATACTTTCTCCCACATCTCCCACAAAGGAAGTGTGTGTGGGGGAAGTATAAAAGAGAGTTTACTCCAAGCTGCACCAAAACACATCCCAACTGCCCTCATTTCATAGCAATATCTCCCAGTTAAGCCTACAAGCCTCCCTAAAAAGCAATGAGGAACTGGGATATCTAAGAGTTATGTAGCTAGAGATAAGGACAGACTAGAATGTGATGAGGGAGAGGAGTCACTCATTGTGTCTCAAAGTTGGTGGGAGAAAGGGAAAAAGAAACAGAGATAGAAACAGAGACAAAGAGACAGAGAGGCAGACATTGGGACAGAGACATAAACAGAGAGCAACACTGAAAGACATAGAGATATACAAAAACTGAGACAGAGGTGAAAACAGAGAGAAAGAGGAGAAAAGAGAGAAAGAAGGAAAGAGAAGAAGGAATGGAAGTGGAGAGAGACCTAACACATAAGAGGCAGGAATCAGGAAAGCCTTTGAGTGGGTGGTGCCAGGGATGAGCCCCTGAGGTAAACCATTCCATTCTGGACTAGCTCTAATTGTTAGAAAGTGTTTCCCTGAATAGATCCTAAATTTGCCTCTTGGCAGGTACTGTGAAATTGATCCCTTTGAGGCCAAAAAGAAAGAAGTGATTTTCCTCTTCTGATCCTTCAAATATTTAAACACAGCTGCCATATTACTCTTTTACCTCCCAGTCTTCCCTTCTCCAGATTTGCAAATGGAGGCTAGATGGGCCTCCATTAAGAAAGTTGTAAATGAAATTTATAATTTGGATAAGAGTTGGACTGAGATACTGAGATGACCTCTTAGGACCCTTTTATTCCAAGAATCTTTGATTCTATAATTCTACAAAGAAAATGTGAAGGACCCAAAGAGGAAATAAAAGAATGTGCAAGGTGTTGGCAAAGAACATAGGTTTTTTAGTGTGAGGGAAGTGGTTGGATGCTATGGGAAAGATAGAATCTAGATCTATATTTCTTTGTCTTCCAACGATTCACCCCTGCCTCATGTGTTTACTGGATACTCTAACATCTGTTCACTAGCTTTTGATTTCACTCTATACATGTGGTAAATATCTTTGTTATAAAAATCCAGGACCTTCTACCAACAAATTTAAGCAGTGCAAACAGCTGGGAAATGATTCCCTCCTGTATCTGGAGGCCAAAAACAAGCTTTCAGAACAAACAATGTGTCTCCCATAATCATCCAAGAGAAAGATGCAAGATAGAGAAAAGGGGATTTTGCTCCCTGATCCATCAAGTTCATTTTCTAAAAGGCAGGAAATCTCCAACTTATAAACACTTGAATTTCAAAACACAGGCAAATGTAGCTATATAGTACAGAGAATGATCATTAACATTGGAATCAGAGGACTTGAGTTCAAATCCTCTCTCTGATAGTTATCCCCTGTGTGACCTTAGGGAAGTTGCTTACCTCCCTGGACCTGTTCCCTCAACTGTGAAATGAGGAGTTGGGCTAGATAGCTTCTGAAGCTCCATCCAATTCTAATTCTGTGATTCTTTCCTCTTGCCTTCAGAACTTCCCTTTTTTCTCCCACCCAACCACCAGTAACTGACTCCAGAGAGTCAATGCAAATGAAAATACTTTCTTGCCTCTGCTTCTTCTTCACTCTTTCCCATTGCTGGGTGGAGGAGAAATGCGTGCTTAACAGTGTAAGTTGTAACTTTACCCTGTTTGCCTCGGTTTTCTCATCTATAAAATGAGCTGGAAAAGGAAATGACAAACCACTCCAGTATCTTTGCCCAGAAAACCCAAATGGGGTCACAAAGAATTAGACATGACTGAAAAAGACTAAATAGTACATATTTATCACTTGATCTACAATTCAAAAAAAGTTGCCAGGATATCTGAGAGGTTTTTACTTGCCTAGAAGGCAGAATAAGTCTGAGGTAAGACTTGAACCCAAGAATTCCTGACTTTGAGATCATCTCTGGATCCACAATAATATATTCTCTCTCTCATTTTGATGCTGATTCTCTCTCATTTTGAATTAATACTATTATAATTTTATTGGATAAAGATGTATGATTCTACTAGTATAAGGATTCCTGGAATATGAAATTCCTCCAATGATGAAGATAAGCCACTGGCCAATAGTTACAGAAAGTTGCCTGAGTAATTAAGAAGTTAAGTGACTTATCCAGCCAATATATTTCAGAAGCCAAACTTGAACCCCAGTCTTCCTGACTCCAAGGCCAGAATTCTATTTTCTCTGCCAGTTGGATTCTATTAATACCCACAGGGGTGACTAGGTGGCTCAGTGAACAGAGAGCTAGGCCTAGAGATAGGAGGTCCTGGGTTCAAATCTGATTTTAGACAACTCCTAGTTGTATGACCCTGGGCAAGTCACTTAACCCCAGTTGCTTAGCCCTTATTGCTCTTCTGCTTCATATATTCTAAATCAAAGGATAAGAGGTTTTTTTTTTTAAATAGCACTTTCAATGATTAGTATTAATAGTACTAATAGTTATACTATTATATACTAGATAATAGGAATACCAGCAGTGCTCGTAGTATTAGTATTAGTATACCATTACCTTTGCTATTAACTAATACTATTATTAATATATTATATTATTATATGATATGATATAATATATAAATTAATATATTAAGTAATATCTTAATACTGATATTATGGGTATTATATATTATAAAATAATAAT
>NW_025399942.1:0-11047 GCF_016433145.1 Gracilinanus agilis
CTCTCTCTCTCTCTCTCTCTCTCATTCCCCCAAAAAATAGCCACTGAGCTTTAAAATATTCCAGAGGGGAACCTTCTGATGTCTGCTGGTATGGCATTTCTGTGCCTCTCCACACTGACAGTAAATTCTCTGTAAAGCCAGCCCTAAATCCTTTCTCCTCTATTTGCAGCTCATGGCTCCCGCTCTGGGCTCAGGGGCGATGCTGTCTGGCTTTTATTCCCCTGCAGAATTTGGTATACCATTAGGGTCTCTCAGAGATGCTGCCCTAGGGAATTTGTTCTTGGAAATAACAGAAGTATTTTATTCTCATTTTATCAGGTTATACGTAGTCATTACCTTTGTTTCTGTTGGATTTCTCAGTTCTAATTTTCTCTCACTGAGACTTATTCTTCCCCTGTCCCTGTTACCATTGATCTAGTGCTGGCTCTCAGCAGTTTATAGCTTCCTGTTTGTTCTTCATACTTCCAGGCTCTTTCCCTTTCTGGTCCATCATTTACCTTTGCTGCCAGAATATGATTTCTAGGTTCCTTTCCCTCTCTCTACTTCGGGATCCTAGATAAGGGACTTTACCTGATGGCCTTAATTTCACCATCAGTAGAATGGGAAAAATAATAACACCTAATTTTCACAGAATGATGAATCAAATGAAATCACTATGGAAATCTCTTTTCCAGTGGCTCTCTATGAGCCTGTTGGGATCAAGTACAAATCACTTAGTTTGGCATTCAAGAAGGGGGGAAGAAGGGAATAAGCTTGTATATAGCACCTGTGGGGATGACTAGGTGGTGCAGTAGATAGAGTGCTGGCAATGGAGTCAGGAGAACCTGAATTCAAATCCCACCTCAGATGCTAGATATGTGACCCTGAGCAAGTCACTTAACCTTGTTTGCCTCAGTTTCCTTATCTGTAAAATGAGTCAGAGAAAGAAATGGCAAACCACTCCAGTATCTTTGCCAAGAAAATCCCAAATGGGGTCATGAGGAGTTGGACATGACTTAAAATGACTAAACAACAAACAACACCTCCTGTGTGCCAGGTACTGGGCTAAGTGCTTTACAAATATTATCATCTCATTTCATCCTTTGCAAGAAAGGTGCAATAATAATATTAAATAAAATATTATCCTTATTTCACATTTAAGGAAACTGAGGAAAACAGAGGTTACATGACTTGGCCAGGTACACACAGCTAGCAAGTGTCTGAGTCAGAATTTGAATTCAGTTCTTTTAGACTTTGGCTCCATTGTAGCTCTATCTAGATGCCTCTAGATGGCAGTTACATGGAAAATAGATTTGGAGGATGGAGAGTAAGCACAATTAAAAAGCTATTGCAATAATCCCAATGAGACATGATGAGGGCCTGAACTAGGGCGCCATTTCAGTGTAGCAATGGTCAGTGGGAAAACAATGCTTTCTTTGCCTGGTAGGCAGCCCATCATTTGGGCCTCTGTAATATTTATTTGTTTTTATGTAATATTTAGGCGAATTCGTAATTCTGATAAAGTATCCATCACATAATATGCTAGAGGTGAATTGCTCCCTGAGCCGAATGTTTCTTCACTACCTCTTGCCATAGCCCTCAAGATTATTTTTGCTTTTGGAATCCTTTGCTAGATAGGGACAATGAGCTCTGAAGTTCTTCCCAAGAAGCAATGGGGTCTAGTGGATGGAGGCCTGGGCTTCGAGTCGGGAAGACTTGGATTTGAACTTTGCTTCTGGCATTTAGCTGTGTGAACCTGGATAGGTCACTTAACCTCTATCCATTTCACTTGCCTCATTTCGTATACTCTCACAGGGCTTTTGGGACGGACGGTCAAGTGCAGATGTGCCAAACATGCCTCAAAAGATCTCTTGGGCTCTTGAGTTTGGCCTGAAGCAGATTAAAATATCACTGGGAAATATTTAACAAAATCAATCAAAAGACAAGAAAACACAGATAATATTGCTGAGTCCATATGTGGCCCTCGAATACAGTTTTGTGGCCCCCGTTTCTATTTGAGCCTGACAGCGCTGCTCTGCTGTGTATAAAGTACTCAGAAAACCTTAAAGAGCCATATAATGTCCGTATTATTATTACTTCATCACCGCCATCATTATTCTTATCATCACCTTCACGGGAATGTCTCAGCAGAATCACAAAATGTTCTGTTCTCCAAGCATTGATTGTTAGCTTCAGTATCAGCCTCATTTCATCTTTGGTGGAAAACTCTCTTTCCCGCTAGCCCCTAATAGAAGCAAGGCATGAAAGTTGGTTTCCAGAGCGAATGCTAAGCCCCGGGTCTTGATTAAAACGTGTGTGTCTCTCTCTGTCCTTGATATTCTATATTATCTCTCCACAGCCTGAGCTGGTTACATGGCTTCACTAGGGATTTCAGCAAAACCAAGGAAATTACAGAAGTACACATGCGGTCTGCAAGAAAAAGACCTGAAAAGGGAGGTCAGAAGGAAGAATGAAAAAACATTCGTTAAGGACTTTACTGTGCGCCAAACCCTATGCTAAGTACCGGAGAGGTGAATGTCAGAAATGAAGTACATGTGGTGGAGACAGCTGGGTGGTTCAGTTGGACAGAGAGACAGGCCTAGCAATGAGAGGTCCTGGGTTCCAATCTGGCCTCGGACACTTCCTAGTTGGGTGACCCTGGACAAGTCACTTAATCCCCATTGCCTGGCCCTTATGGCTCTTCTGCCTAGGAACCAATACACAGTATTGATTCTAAGATGGAAGGTGAGGGTTTAAAAAAAGAAAGAAATAGAGAATAGTGGGGGCAGCTGGATGATTCAGTGGATTGAGAAGCCAGGCCTAGAGACAGGAAGTCCTGGGTTCAAATCTAGCCTCAGACACTTCCTAGCTGGGTGACCCTGGACAAGTCACTTAACTGTCATTGCCTAGTCCTTAACACTCTTCTGCCTTGGAACCAATACACAGTATTGGCAAGGGTTTAAAAAAATGAAACACAGGGGCGGGCAGCTGGGTACGCAGTAGATAGAGCACCAGACCTGGTGTCAGGAGAACCTGGGTTCAAATGTGGCTACAGACTTACTTAGCTGTGTGACCCTGGGCAAGTCACTTAACCCTCTTTGCTAAGCCCTTGCTACTTTTCTCTCTTAGAATTGGTAGAAGATAAGGGCTTAAAAATGAGGTGTAGTCCCTGCCTTTAGGTAGCTTTAGATAACTGAAGGCACTAGTAGTGTCCATTTGATTACAATTCTCAGAAGAAAAGTTTGGTTTTTTTCCCAGGGAGGGGATAAGAGTGGGAGGAGAGAAGGGCAGAAAATAGAAGAGCCTGGGTGAAGATGGGGCTGTTTTGTCTTGGGGAGGTGTGGGGGAGTGAAGAGCTGAGTGGCCTGGCTCTTCCGTGGTATGGTTTCCAGTCCTGATTTTATACCAATTTGCTGCCTGGGGGTAAATCATTTCATTTTTCTGGGTTTCAGTTTTCTCACCTATCACCTAATAGTTTCCTTTTAGACTATACTTTGCAATGTCTACAGTCAGTAAGCAGTTATTAAGCTCCTACTGCATTCCAGGCACTAGGGCTGGACAAAAGATGACGAGGTAGAAGGTGCAAGCGATGAATCCAAAGGGCCCTGGATTTGCACTCTGAGCTTTCCAGTTCACAATCTGAAAGTCACTACCTCCCTGGGATTCAGTTTCCTCATCAGCAAACTGAAAGGGTTACTCTAGCCAAAGGCCAATGCCCCATCCAGCTCTAATCAATCAGTCAGTCTGGTGCCAGGCACTGTACTACTAAGCCTTGGAGATAAAAATAAAAAGGCTTACCTGACCTCAAAGAGCTTGCATTCTGACAAACAAGACAACAGGTGTAGAAGTAGGTAAATTATACAACGCATACAGAGTAGAAGGAAGGTAACCCTAGAAGGTAATTCTATGATTCTGTTTCCAAACGAAAAAACCGAGTGAAAGCAGATTAGCAAAATATTCGCTCTGGTGTCCCAGGATCTGAGTTCAAATCCCACCACTCACACCACTTGTGTGGCTTTGGGCAAGTCACTTAATTTCCCTTGACCTCAGACTAGATGGATTAAGAGGTCCCTTCTAGCTCTGGATCTGTGGTCCTTTGATTTTTAGAGTTTGCAAAGCACTTGCCTCTCAACATTCCTGTGATGAAGGTGGTGTAGCTGTAGTTTTCATCCCCATTTAACAGAGACCCAAAGAGATTAAATGGTTTGCATAAGGAGTAGAATAGCATTATGTGGCTCCAAATCCAGTTGGTACTGGCTCCACCATGGGAAGGAGGTGCCCCCTATCGTCACTGGAGCACTTCTTGAAAAAGATAGTCTCTGATAGGCCATCTCTGGCCTGGTTTGCCAGTTGACATGAACTTGTTGGGGAATTGTTTAGGCAGCACAGAGTGAAATGTCGATTAAATCGACCCACTAAAAAAGCTTCATGCTTTAAGGTCTCATGTATGCATCTCCCAAGAGACTATAATAGTGTACTGTCCCACGTTTCTATTTCATGTTTAAGTCTTTGTCGGCGCACAGTTGTGAATCCTTTGTGTTCCAGGAGTATAGCTTGAGTGGAGGAGAAATAGCTTTCCTCTGCCTGATCTACATTGTTCATGGATTACCGTTCCCTTCCTCTTGGGGGGAGAGCCTAAAGACAAGCATGGTTTCTGGGTCACTTTACCTCAAGCTCTGGCTGAAATGCTGTTGAGTTACATTAAGTATCTTTTCCTTTGGCGGGGGATTGAATCATCCGGGAAAATTGAGTTTTTGCATCGTCGATGGAAAGACATCAGCCACTGTGTTGTGCAGTGAATTTCTCAACTCACAAGAAAAACACTTCTCTTTGCAGATGACTGTTTTCTGTCTTTTGCCAGACAATGAAAGCTATTGAGTTCATCCTCTTCCCCCATTGTCTTTGCTGCCAGGAAACATAGAGCAAAATTCAGTGGCCGTATCAGGACCCTAAAATAGCTGCTTCCTCCAGATAGCTCCTGCTTACTTAATTTTCTCTTGGTGTGCCTTCTCTTGGATTCTGCTCCAGTTGATAAGTCGATGAGTTCATTGGGAACTTTAAAAAGTTGAAGTCAGTCCGATAACATTCTTTGGCCGGCTCTGTCCTTTCACCAATGCTTTGCTTCATTTTGTACCCACCATGGCGTATTTTATCCACTCTGATTTACTTCAGCAATTCCTTGCTTCCACCTTCTGGAAATAATTCCCTAGAACAACGAGTTCTATGTTGAGAATGACTTCCCATTAGAGTCATCTCCAAATGGAATGAGCTGCCTCATTAGATAGTGAGTTTCCCATGACTAGAGGTGTTTGGAGGCCTACTAGTGACTACATGGGGATATATGGTGGCAAGCGTTCGTCCTTCAGGTCAAGGCTGAACTGTCTGACATCCAAAGTCTCTTCTAGCATTGGAATGCTATGGGTTTCACCATTTTGGTGTGACAATTATTGAATTCTTCTTACCTGGTCAAATTCCCTCCCCCATAATTCTGGGAGAAGCCAGAGATGGGGGATGGACCGTCGTCTTTAACAAATAAGATCCCTTCTTGCTTCTGCATTGTTTTTTATTTATCTGCATTTCTAGACTGGCCCATACATCTCTAAGTAAAATGTACTTCCTAGCAGAATCTCTTGATTCATAGTGTCCAAGCATTCATTTGAGCAGAGGCACGAGAAGGAATAGCTGTCAATTCATCCTGCTGGCAGGTTTGTTATATTTAAGAAAACATGTTTAGTCTGATATAGGAAAGACATTTACAAAACGAAATACTGGGAGCATAATTAAGGGTGGTTCTGTTACATGGCTGGAAATGGGCCCCAGCTAGTCCATATGCTATGCACTAAAGATGCTACTGGTACCTAGGGGCCTTAATCCATCTGTTATTTTTTCCTGCCCTAACCTCTTTTTAAAATTTATTTATTTATTTTTAAGTATTTTTCCATGGCTACATGATCCATGTTCTCTTCCTCCCCTTTTCCCTCCCCCCTCCCAAAACCAACAAGCAATTCCACTGGGGTATTTCCATGTATTATCTTTAAAAAAAAACTCTTACCTTCCGTCTCTGAAGTCAATACTGTGTATTGGCTCCAAGGCAGAAGAGTGGTAAGGGTGGGCAATGGGGGTGAAGTGACTTGCCCAGGGTCACACAGCTGGGAAGTGCCTGAGGCCAGATTTGAACCCAGGACCTCCAGTCTCTAAGCCTGGCTCTCAATCCATTGAGCTATCCAGCTGCCCCCCATGTATTATCCCTTGATTCCTATTTCCATATTTTCATTCCCAAATCCCAAATCACATTCCCATATAAACAAGTGATAAATCATGTTTTCCGTCTGCATTTCTACTCCCACGGTTCTTTCTCTCCATGTGACCGATCCATCTCTGTTTAAGGCGGTAGTGCATTATTGGCATTGAATGCCTCCAATGGGCATTTCTTGCTTCAATGGCTAACCTGTGAAGGCTAGCAAGGACCTTTTGTGGGATTGGAGGTTTTCATTGTGTGTTGATGGCAGAATTAGGAGCCATTTTGCTCTTTTGCAACCCATCCTCCTAGGATAGGCAATTAGTTTCTGTTTTGTAATTAATTATTAAAATCAGATGATGGAACCTTCTTTAAAAAAAAACAAAACAGCAGAAACCCTGTGTAAATGACTAGAATTTCCTTTCATCTGCAAGCTTTTTAAAGGATTTTTATAAGAGCAGAAAAGGACCTTAGGGAGGATTGAGGCTAACCTACTCATTTTGCAAAGGAAAAAAAATGGGGCCTGGAGAGTGGAAGTGATTTCCCCAAAGACATGTAACAGGTAACTAGCAGAGCCATGATCCAAACTGAGGCCCCTCAGCTCCAAATCCAGGGGTGTTCCTACTTCTGCCATAGTATCATCACGGAGTAGTGCCATTTTCATTACATAAATATTATTTGTCCTACATGTAATGGAGACCGAATGAGCTTATGCAATGGGTATGTTAAAGTGATTTCCTCTAAGACTCTCTCTCTGCATAGTTTATGGCAATTTTGCAAAGACATTTTTATAAGCTAGAAACAATTGAAACCATCCACTTAATGCAGGTTGCTGGTGATTAGGCCAGCATTAATCATATAGATATTTCTGAACTGATCAAAACCGTCAATGTCATCAATATAGAAATCATAGTTTTGGGGAGGCTTTTTATCTCCAGCATTTTACAATTATCCCAATCTGAGCCAAGTCTCATATTTATTTTTTGCAGTTTCAGTTACCTTTTCTATAGCTTGTCCTGAACTAGGAGCAGATGAATAGTTGAATAAAATCTTTTTTGGACTTGGCCTAGCTGGGAGGCAAGAGACCAGGCTTCTCATCTAGGTTCTGCTCTTGATTTCTATGGGATTCAGGGCATCTAGAGCTAAGCAGACCTAGAGAATACCTAGTCTAGGCCCTTCATTTTACAGATGAGCTGAGTGACCTGAAGAAAATCACTGTCCTTTTTCTTTTTCAAGTCAGTGATTTACCTTTTTATTTTTTTAGTTACAAGCAGACATACTTTTTGACAATTGTTTTTTGACATTTTAAAGTTTAGATTTTCTTCCTCCCTCCCCTCCCCTTCTCCTTCCCCAGGCGGTGAATAGTTTTGGTATCACTTTCCTTCTGTGGGTCAGTTTCATCATTTATAAAATGAGGGTCTTGGACCAGAAAATCTCTAGGGTCCTTTTGAGCTAAAAAGATTTTTGGATTCTCTCTTCTACAGAGTCACCTGTGCAGAGTCAGCACCATCTCTATCCTCTGATTCAGGTAGGTGGTTCAGATGGATAGGGTAGCTGGGCCTGGAATCATGAAGACCTTCTGTGTTACCCTGGGTAAGTCACTTTATCTCTGTTAGCCTTAATCTGCTGAAGAAGGAAATAGCCAACCACTCCAGGATCTTTGCCAAGAAAACCCCATGGTCAGTATTGGCATGCTATGATCCACAGGGTCACAGAGTTTGGATGTGAAGGAACAAAAGGAGCACACGTACGTATGTATATATGTATCTACTGTCTCTCTAGCACTTAGCACAGTGCCTGGCATTTAATAAATGCTTGTTGACTTACCACCCAGCAACCTAGCAATAATCTAGTAAGTGGTTAATAAAGGCTTGATAGATTAATTCCTTAGCATTCTTTGAGGATATCCAAGAAGGGAGAGAGCATGGAAGACTGGAATCTCACAGAATTGTAGATTTCCAGTTGGAAGAGTCCTTAGAGGCCACCTCACCCAGCAGCATCATTTCCAAAATGAAAGAAAGCAAGGAAATAAGTGTATAGGAAGTTGTTACTCTGTGTCAGACACATAAGAAATTAAGGAAACATGAGGAGATCCAAAAGCCCTAAGAGGTTTAAATGACTTGCCCGTGACAAATGAGACTAGGAGCTAGGTTATTTTGCTACAAATCCAGGGCTCTTTACACTGATGGACCCAAGTTAGCCTGGGCGAGTCATGTAAGTCATGGAACTCCTTGGTGCCTCCAAGAAAATCTTAAAGAATAAGGAGGGAATTTCTCACCAGAAATTGAAGATTAATTTTTTTAATTGACTGCACTCACCTGATAGGAATGTTACCTAGATCAGATTAGATTGTGGTTCTGAAGTGTAATGGGCCCTGTCTGTTGGACTGAGCAGCCTGTGCTCCATGCATCCTAGTGATATCATTCTCAGAAATAGAAAGTCGAAGAATCAGATAGGGCCTTCGCTTCCATCTCAGGCTCACCAAGATACACAATTGCTCTCAATGCCATGAACATACAGGCCCCATTATTGTCAGGAGGCACGAAGAAGAAGCTGCCTGAATTAAAATGATACATTCCAAGGAGAAGACGAGAGAGAACGAGGTTCCAAGTTGTCTCTGCTGTTAAGCCTACTAAATACAGGTAGGCCTCACGTTATGGTGCTTCGCAGATATTCCGTGTTTGACAAATGGAAGGTTTGTGTCGACCCTGCTCAATCGAGCATGTCTATTGGCACCATTTTTTCCAGACATATTTTCATGTCACATTTCTCCATCACATTTTGGTACTTCTCAAAATATTTCAAACTTTTTCATTATTACTATATCTCTTGTAGTGATCTGTGATAGGTGATCTTTCATGTTCCTATTGTAATCGTTTCGGGGCACCATGAATTGCCCATATAATCATTACCTGCCATCTGTGTTCTGGCTGCTCCTCCAACCGTCCTTCCCTGCCTCTCCTTCTCTTCAGCCTTTCCTATTCCCTGAGACACAACGATATTGAAATTGAGGCCAATCAATAACCCTACAATGGCTTCTAAGTGTTTGAGAGAAAGTAAGAGCCCATCGATGTGGTAAACTTCATCTTTGTTTGAAGAAGTTGCCCCAGCTTCCAGCATCCACCACCCTAATCAGGGAACAGCCACAAACCTTCAGGAAAGACCCTCGAGAAGCAAAAAGATTGAGTCACTGCAGGCTCAAGTGGCAGTAAGCATTTTTAAAGCAATAATGTATTTTTCAAACCCTTCCCTTCCGACTTAGAATCAATACTGTGTCTTGGTTCCAAGGCAGAAGAGTGGTAAGGACTGGGCAGTGGGGGTTAAGGGACTTGCCCAGGGTCACACAGCTAGGAGGTGTCAGATTTGAATCTAGGACCTCCCGTCTCTAGGCCTAGCTCTCAATCCACTGAGCTTACCCAGCTGCCCCTGCAAAAAAGTAGTTTTAAGTACTATTATTGCACACTTAATAGACAACAGCATCATGTAAACATAGCTTTTATATGCAGAGGGAAACCAAAAAATTTGTGTGACTCACTTTATTGTGATATTTGCTTTCTTGTGGTGGTCTAGAACTGAGCCCACAATATCTATGAGGTATGCCTGTCGGTGGTTCTTCCTTCTCAGTTGCCAATCATCTCCGACATCGCTTCCTTTGATGAGTTCCAGGGGACCAGCCAGGAGCCTCTGCTTGCATATGGCCTTTAACAAGGGCCAGAGTATATGTCGCCAGAAGGGGCCTGATTTGGGACCCCAAAAGAAGAGGCTAGAATATGGAGCCTGCTCCATAGATGTTCCATGTTGTCACAGGCCCCAATCCAGCAGATGGAGGGAAGTAGGGGGCAGCCTTATTCCCTCCATTATAAAAGTACTATAAAAATATGGCCATTTTATTTATCATCATAATTGAAATGCATCATAATAAAATAAGATTATAGAATATTTGAGCTGGAAAAGACACCTAGTTCAGCCACCTCATCTAACAGAAGAGGAGACTCAAGTGACTTAGCCAAAGTCACACAGGTAGTGGCTCCAAATCTTGTTTAGCTCCCAGGCCCTCTGACTCCTAATTCAGGGTGTTGCCTATACTACTGCTTAGATGTGGCTATAGGTATTTGCTGACTATACAATGTTTCTAATAGTGAAGGCAGTCACTCTTTCAATTTAGATTCATTTTGGGGATGGTTTGGGTTAAAAAAATATTTTTTTGCCTTTACAAAAAGTTTCATATATATGAGAAGCTTGAATTTGTAAATCAACCGGACACTTGGTGGATTACTTAGCAGGGCTGCTGATTTGGGTTCAAATCCTGCTCCAGATGCTTTCTAGCTGTGTGATTCTAGGCAAATGTTGACATCTCTGAGCCTCAGTTTGCTCACCACTGCACTGGGGCTGGTGTAAGGTCCAGGATGTCCTATTCTTTGAAAACCTGAAGGTGCCATGGGAGTGCCAAGCCACTTTATAGTTATTAAGGTGAATGTAAGAGGTGCTACCCATCTCACACTTTAGAGCTGTCATGTTATGATGTCATTTTCTCCCAAGCCCCTCTGTCTCAATAGATGCTCTCACTCACTCTTCCCATTTCACTAAGACGACTGAGGTCCTCTTTATTGAGATCTCACATCATTCTTCTGCAACTAGAAAACTTGATACCTATCTACCTGTTAGCTCTTCCTTCCCTCTTATTGCACAGAAAAGTGTGTGTGGGGGGGTCTCCTTCTCCCCAAGGCTAACCTTTCTACTTGTGTACTTGATCCAGTCTTCTCTCCTCCTTGGGGCCCTGTTGTATGAAACCACCCCTCCTCTCATTTTCAGTTTCTGACTGTCTATTTC
>NW_025399943.1:0-5451 GCF_016433145.1 Gracilinanus agilis
AATGGTTTCTCTCTTTTCTCAGTATTATTTTTGCATTCAGGCCTCCAGAGTATTCTGGGCTTTGCCATTCAAATGCTTTCTGCTACTGCTTTGTTTCTTGGATTCCCACTTTTGCAATTATACTTTCTTCCAAAACAATACTATAGTTATTCTGATGATAAGACAGTCACATGCCAAGTGGTAGATTGGTTTCCTCTCTAATCCTAGTGAGATGGATTTAGGGTTAGGGCTTACTGTTGTCCTTCTACATTGTTTTGGGATTTAACCCTTTTTTATCCTTTTTTGTTGATTCTGCTGTACCAGAGGTGTTTTTTGGTATTACTTTTTTTTTTAGTTGTTTGAAGGTGGGTTTGGGCTTAGATCCCAGAAGCAGAACCTAGTTCTAATACTTTTTGACCTTTCTGCTCTATTTAATATCTTTGGCCTCTTTATTTATATGGTACTACTCCTTTCTGAATTTTCATTAATCTCATCTGTTTCTTCTATATCTTAATTGTACCATCTCAGTTTCCTTGTGTCAACTTGAAATCTGGAGATCCCAAGTTTGTCCCTGAGATTACACCCCAAGGGGAGTCTCAAGACTACCAGCTTCAGGGAACAGGTGGGTCAGTGGTTTGAGAGCCAGGCCCAGAGAAAGGAGGTCCTAGGTTCAAATGTGACCTCAGACACTTCCTAGCTGTGTGAACCTGGGCAAGTCACTTGAGCCCCTTTGCCTAGCCCTTACCACTCTTGGAACTGCCTTGGAACTAATACACAGTACATATTCTAAGATGGAAGGTGAAGGTTTAAAAAAAACCAAAAAACTGCCAGTTTCAGACTGAAGAATAGACCTTAAAGTATTTGATTATCGGGGCTAGCAGACCTAACCAAATGTTAAGTGCCCTTTTGCTTTAGTTTCTCCCATTGTTTCAGGGTCCTCTCCCCATAGTGTCTAACTTTGACTGGATCTTTCCCTTTTAATATCTATTGTATGTAGGCCACTCCCTGATGCCCTAGCCCTTTGAGGCAAACCTATGACACATGTGTCAGCACTGACATGTAGCCATTTTCAATGGTTTGGGGCTGCATGCCAAGGATGAAATATTTGCTATAGTATAGTGTAGACAGTCTGTGCCCTACAGATGACAATTCTTCCTGTATTAATTTGCCTATTTTGGTTTATTAAATACAGTTACATATTATAATTATACATTCTTACTTTTTAAACTATAAATATCCCAAAATTATGGTTTTTTTCTTGAAGTGACACACCACCCAGGTTATGCTCAGTTTTTTGGCGAATTTTGACACACCAAGCCCAAAAGGTTGCCCATCACTGCCCTAGCCTCTGACTCTGGTTTCTTTCCCAACCCTATTTGTATCTTGTCACTGTAAGTTTGGGTCTCATTTCCTGGTAATTCTAATTCCTGGAATTGGTCTAATTCCATGGTAATGTCAATCAATCATATTTCCCTGTCTCTTAGTTCCCCAAAAGGTATATAAGTTCCCCAAGTTCTGTTGTTCTTAGGAGTATCATCTATAGTGCAGTGAGTGATCCTCCCAGGGGATATGTTGGGGGGGCGGGCCTCCTATGGTGCAGGCCTTGTAATTCCTTTACTGATTAAAGGCTTAGTTTTTCTAACTATTTTAGTACTTTCTCCATTTAATGGACTTAAATGTACATTCAGGCTCCCACACTCCAACTCAGCTTCCCATTCAAAGCTTTCAGCCAGTGATTCACACCTCTGAACTACACTCCTTGCTCTTCTACTCCAGATATGCTTCACCCACTTTCACATGCACACACACATACACACATTCTAATACCTAGACATGTCAACAATAGTATCTTGAAGCCCTTTCTCTCACCTTTTTTTATTAATTACCTTGACTTCTTTTTACCTTTTCTTCTTCCAGATAACTTTATTTTTCTAGTTCTAATAATTTGGTTTGAT
Source organism: Gracilinanus agilis (assembly GCF_016433145.1). Classification (NCBI taxonomy): domain Eukaryota; kingdom Metazoa; phylum Chordata; class Mammalia; order Didelphimorphia; family Didelphidae; genus Gracilinanus; species Gracilinanus agilis. Next base: position 1,935 of record NW_025399943.1, read on the forward strand.
TGATATAATAGGTAGTATTTTTTGTTATAGAATGTTCAAACCTACTGATAAACAATATTCTATAATTTGTGTATTTTTGAGTTTTTTGGTATATGTGTTGAGGTAAATAGATGCCCAGATATTTTTTAAATTTTTATTTAAATTTTTAAAAATATTTTCCCTCTCCTCTTTCCAATTTTTAGCCACTGCAAAGAGCTCAGCAATAGTTTATACAAACTTTTAAAAAATCTTTTTGGCGTGCTAACCTAGTAGTGGCATGATTGGATCAAAGAGCAGGCAGCCTTTTAATGCCCTTTGGACATAATTCCAAATTGCTTTCCAGAATGGTTGGATCAATTTACAACTCCACCAAAAATGTATTAGTGTCCCAATTTTGCCACAACCCCTCCAACATTTATTATTTTCCTTTACTGTCATATTGAATTCTCAGATATTTTATGTAATTTGTAGGGGTTTTTTATTTTGGTGGTGATTTTAAGTGGAATTTTTCTTCAGTTTCTTTTTCTTAGAATTTAGGGTTAGGTAGTATATAGAAATCAACTGCAAAAATGATAGCTTTGGGGATAGCTAGATAACTCAGTGGTTTGAGAGCCAAACCCAGAGTTGGGAGGTCCTGGATTCAGATTTGGTCTCAGACACTTGCTAGCCGTGTGACCCTGGACAAATCACTTAACCCCTATTGACTAGCCCAGTGATGGCTTTTGAGCTTGGTGTGTCAAAATTCACCATAAAGCCGAGCATAACTCTGGTGGTCTGTCACTTTGAGAAAAAAAACATAATTTCATGATATTTATAGTTTAAATGACAAAGATTGTAATATACAACTGTATTTAATAAACCAAAATAGGTAAATTAATATAGGTAGAATTGTCATCTGTAGTGCACAGACTGTACAAGTACAGCAAATGTTTTGTCTTCGGCATGTAGCCCCCATACTTCTCTGCATGTGGCTTCACGTGGCTGCATGTCATAGGTTTGCCATCACCAGCTAGCCCTTACCATGCTAATGCTTTAAAATCAATACAGAGTATTGATTCTAAGATGAAAGATAAGGTTTTTTTTGTTTGTTTGTTTGTTTTTTTAAACCCTGGTATTTCGGTGTATTGTCTCATAGGTGGAAGAGTGGTAAGGGTGGGCAATGGGGGTCAAGTGACTTGCCCAGGGTCACACAGCTGGGAAGTGGCTGAGGCCAGGTTTGAACCTAGGACTTCCTGTCTCTAGGCCTGACTCTCCATCCACTCAGCTACCCAGCTGACCCGAAAGATAAGGTTTTAAAAAATTATATCTTGATAAAATCCTATCATTTTTGTTCTTGTTATTTACATGTTACTAATATTGAACCAGTGCTACACTCTTTGCAGAAATTATAAATTCAGCCTTGTCAAAGTGTTTAATTTTTGTTTTAATCTTCTTAATTTTCTTTATTTGTTTTTTAAGAATATTTTTCCATGTTTACATGATTCATTTTCTTTCCTTCCCCCCCAGAGCCAATAAGTAATTCCATTGAGTTTTACAAATGTTATTATTTGACTTGTTTTAATCTTTTGATATTCTTTCTTACAAATAAAAAATGCTTATTTATTTTAAAAATATTTTGCCATGGTTACATAATTCATGTTCTTTCCCTCCCTTCTACCCTCCTTGCTCTTTGAAGCCGTCCACCGACTCCACGAAGATTCCTAGTGGGTTGGACACTTAGAAAGGGGAACCAAGGACTGAGTGAAAATGGGCTACGGGTTAAGGATTAATGGAAAGAGAACATAAGGCGAGAATAAAGATACACAGACACAGAAAGTTTTGGCATAAGGTAGACAGACAGCGAGTAAGCTCTGATGGTCAAGAGCTTCATGGTTAGGAGCTCTGATGGTCGAGAGCTCTCTTGCCAACTGATGTCTTGTCACTTTTATTGGGGTTACATACAACAGTATGGGGGGAAGGGGAGAGGCTGGTGGCCTGATACATTAACATTATGAGGTAATCATCATAAAATGCAAACTGCCAAAATCTGAAACAATAGGTAGAGCTAAGATCAGGATCCAGGGTGGATAGGGCCTAAGGCATCTACTGATGTTTGATACCTATGTTAATTGATCATTGAAGGAAAAGTAAGGAGACTGAGATAACGGACTCTCTTCTGGGGTGTGGCCTTAGGGAAGGGCTAGGGATTTGGCAAGGTCAACATTCAATTTGACTCAGGATTGCAGAGATCAATCATTAGCAGTATAAGAGTTAAGTTTTTGAATACTTCTTAAAATAATATCACAATTAATGTATACCTGGATTGCTACACTCTTGGAGCTGACAAGCAGTTTCACCGGGTTATACATGTATTATCCCTCACAACCTATTTCTACTTTAGTCGTTTTTGTAATAGAATAATCTTTTAACCCTAAACCTCAAATCATACACCCTTATATACAAGTGATAAATCATGTTTTTCTTCTGTGTTTCTCCTCCAAAAGGTTTTTCTCTAGATGTGGATAGCATGCTTTCTCATAAGTCTATTACATTTGATCATCCCACAATGTTTCAGTTACTATGTATAATGTTCTCCTGGTTCTTTCTGCTCATTCCACTCCACATCAGTTAATGTAGGTCTTTCCAGTTCTTATAGAAATTAGAACAGTTCATCATTATAACACAATAGTATTCCATCACCATATACCCCCCAAAAATATTTTTGCATTAGGAATATCAGGCTTTATATTTAACATTCTCTGTTTTGACAGTTAATAGTTCAGGGTTGCAGGTCATATTTATATTACAGAAGGAATTTTGTAGGATTACTCTTTAATATTTTGGTAAATAGGGGCAGCTGGGTAGCTCAGTGGATTGAGAGCCAGGCCTAGAGACGGGAGGTCCTAGGTTCAAATCTGGCCTCAGACACTTCCCAGCTGTGTGACCCTGGGCAAGTTACTTGACCCCCATTGCCTACCCTTACCACTCTTCCACCTATAAATCAATAAACAGAAGTTAAGGGTTTAAAAAAAAATTAAAAAAATAAAATATTTTGGTAAATAGTTTTATGGTATTAGAATTCATTATTTTTTAAATATTTGATAGAATTTACATGTAAGTACATTTATCTAGTCTAGAGAATTTTTTCTTTGGGACTACATTTTTATGGCATGTTCAATTTCTTTTTCTAAGATAGGGTTTCCTCTACTTTCCCTTTGTTAATTTATGTAATCTTAAATCTTGTACATATTCATCCATTTGATTTTATATTGCCAGTTTTATTTGCATATATAGTTGGGCAAAATAATTCCTACCAATTTATTTGACTTTTAAATTTTTGATATTAATAAATTGGTTTTCTTTTTGTCATCTCATGATATGAATTAGATTAATTTTCCAATACTAATTTTAAAATAGGGTCTACTTTCATTTAATTCTGGTTAAAAATTGTTTTTATTAATTTCTTCTCTGAATTTCAGATTTCATATTTTTTACTTTGGTGTTCTATTGATGATTCTTATTCATAGGCTCTATATTTTTTTCTTGGATTATATATGAC
>NW_025399944.1:0-7997 GCF_016433145.1 Gracilinanus agilis
ATATATATATATATAAATCTTGCTTTTGGTTTTAATTGAATAAATCTTATATAATGATTATTAAGCCTTTTGCTTTCTGGTTTAGTAAATGTTTCGTGTTGAGAGTTGATGATGGAAACAGTTGGGTAGCTCAGTGGATTGAGATCCAGGCCTAGAGAAAAGCGGTCCTGGGTTTAAATCTGACCTCAGACACTTTCTAGATATGTGACCCTGGACAAGTCACTTAAATTCCATGGCCTAGTCTTTAGTGCTTTTCTGCCTTGGAACCAATACATAATAATGATTCTAAGACAGAAGGTAAGGGCTTATTAAAAAAATAAAAGTTGACCATGACATCAATGACTGGCTATAAGGAGAGAATATCAATAGGGACACAGGAATTACAGCAGGGAATAGTTGGGGTCACCTTCCTAGTTGAGATTGAATTTTTAATAACTTTTGAGAATTCAACTAATTATGAATTTATTTAATTATACCATTGTCTTCCTCAAATCTTTCTACATTTTTCACAAGAATGAATAACAGAATTTCTAAAATGCCCTTCTATCAAATCTGGCCTCAGACACTTCCTAGCTGTGTGACCCGGGGCAAGTCACTTAACTCCCATTGCCTAGCCCTTACCACTCTTCTGCCTTGGGGCCAATACACAGTATTGACTCCAAGATGAAAAGTAAGGGTTTAAAAATAATAAATAAAATGCCCTTCTAAAATCTAGGTAAACTCTATTTCCATATTCCCTAATTTACTACTCTAGTAATCCTGTTTAAATATAAAAAAGAAATGAAATTTGGCTAGCATGACTTTTTTCAATTAAAACATATTAACATTATTTTCTTTTTTACCCCATAACCACATTTTAATATATTTATCTTTCCTCTATTACATAATATTTTTCCTCATAATAATGAAAATCAATTAAGCCTCTTATGAAAGATAGACAAAATTACTAGATCTGACCTATTGTCTTCCACCTCTCTACCAACTAGAGGTAAGTATATTTAATAATAAGTTTTTTGAAACTGAGATTGCTTGTTTGTTTTTGCAATTAATCAGATTTTAACTATTTTATGGTTATTTTTATTCACTTTTGTAGTCATTATTTGTTCATCTGTTTTTTTCTCTTCACTCTATTACTTCATACAAATCTTCTTGATTCCTTAAAACCCTCATATTCAACATTTCTTATAGCAAAATGGTATTCTCTTACTTTTATATACTACTGTTTTTCAGTTTTTCCTATTTGATCTGACTGTTTGGTAATATATAGAACTTTTTTTTTCTGCCTTTCCCCTATGGTGGGATCAATAAATAAAAAGTCCTAAACAGTTTACTGACTTATCTCATAATTTCAAATGGGGCCAATTCACAACTCTGCCAGAATTGTGCATATACATGCATATATATACATATGTATATATATAAATAACTATACTATATATGTAAAATGAATAAAATATATAGTCAATAATGGACTGAAGGAAGATAAACATCTTTCTATATATGCAGCTATTTATCCTTTAGGCCTTCTGTTATTGACTATGCAGGACCCATTCTTGGTGAAGACATGCTGGTGTTTTAAAATCATCTCTTTTGCCTCTAGATAATCACTAACATTTCTTTTTTTTAATCAATCAATCAATCAATCAATCAATTAATTAATTAATACTATTTCCCCATAATAATTCCTTCTAGATACTTTCCAGGAATTGGAATGGATCTCATTAGCCTATGGTTCACAGACTCCATTTTCTCTTTCATACAAATGGCTAACATTTGCCTTCTGTGATAATGCAGTATTTATCTTATTCTCTATAAATTTTTTAAGATCATTGATAATTAGCTCATCAGTATATCTGACATTTCTATCAGAACCTGAAGAGGTATCTCATCTAGCCCAGGTGTATTGAATTTATGAAAGAAAAGGCCAAGAGTGGTCTGTCTCTCTACTTTTGTTGGTGTATCATCCTTTTATTTACCATCTGTTCTTGTCCTTAGTAGAGAAATCAGCTAATAGGAAAATTGAGTCTGTTTTTAAAAAATCCACTGTAGGGCTTTGAATGTTTGAGTTTAATGTTTTGGCCAATCATAACATCTAGTATGTTAGCAATTTCTCCTAGCTTTGTGTCATCTATAAATATGATAGTGGTGCCATATGCCATTTTCAGCTTTATACATTCCTTTATACAATGCTAAAATATTAAATAGCCTGGGGCAAAGCACAGATCCCCGGTCACTTCGCTGGAGATCTCCTTACAAGTCATTTAAAAACCATTAATGACATCTCTTTCCATCTAATTATTCAATCCACCAGTTACAACTATCATTTAGCACAAATAACTACAACTTTCACACAAAAAAATAGTAGACTTTGTCAGATGCTCTTCTGAGAGGTAAATTATCTAGCATTCTCCTTGTCCAGTGAACTAATAAATCAGTTAATTTAATTTAATGAAAATTAGCATGGTGTAGAGGATAGGGCAATGATTCTGGAGTCAGAAAGATCTAAATTCAAATCCTGGTTTGGAAGTTCAATAGTTGCATGACTCCAAGTAAATAATTTAACTTTTCTGGTCTCCAGCTTCCGTGTCTACAGAATGAAAATGTTGTACTCAATGTCTTTGAAGTTCACTTCCAACTCTAAATCTATAATCCCTTCAGTTAAATTCAGCAAACATTTCTAAAATGTTTACTATTAGGCCTGTGGGAGTAAGAGACAACATGCACAAGATAAGCAAATCAAAATTAAAAGACAGTATTTTAGTGAGTAGAGCAGTAATGACTTAGGGAATATGAACTGCTACTTGTAGGATACAGCCTTTGAGCTGAGTCTGTAAAAAATGGAAATTAGATTAATTTGGAACCAAGTGTTCTTGAAGATGGGCTGATTGTCTTTATCCCTTCCTTTTTCAGAGGTCAACTATCACTTGAAACATACATTCTAGAATCTTTCCAGGTATTGAAGATGAGCTTCCATGGTGGCTTTGTTTTTTTTCCCCTTATTTGGAAAATTAGGACACCATTTAACCTTCCTCAATCCTGAGAAATCTTTCAATTTTCTCTACAATGTGTCAAAGGAAAGTTTACTAATAATGTTTCAGCAATGAATTCTATAGGTTCTTTCAATAAGTACCCTATTATTGTCCACAAGCCAAATCTACTTTTGCCTTTGATTTTTAAAATAGAAATTTAGGACTCTTCTCCCTCCTACCCCCATTAAACTTCACGCTGTTTTTTGGGCCCATCATTCCAGTCTATTGAAGTTTCTTTAAATCATGAATTTAGAATTTAGTTATGTTATGTTATCTTTATCAGAAGTATCAACCACTTGTCCATCCTGAACCAGATTAAAATGCCATTGGGGAGGGGGCAGCTGGGTAGCTCAGTGGATTGAGAGTCAGGCCTAGAGATGGGAGGTCCTGGGTTCAAATATGGCCTCAGATACTTCCCAGCTGTGTGACCCTGGGCAAGTCACTTGACCCCCATTGCCCACCCTTACCATTCTTCCACCTATGAGCCAACACACAGAAGTTAAGGGTTTAAAAAAATGCCATTGGGAAATTTTTAGCATGATAAGAATACAATACAGCATAGAACATATTATATTTTAAAACTAAGTCAATATGAGGCCTCTGGGGGTTCTTGTATACAGATTAATAGCTATTCCTTCTATTTGAGTTTGATACTACTGATTCACATACTTGCTAAGAATGGATTCTAAGACTCCTTTTAAGTTGATGACAAGAAAAACCTAATAATGCTTTACCTGGAAATGACAAGAATTAAGGGGATACAAGAATAGTTTTGAAGTATTTGAAGTTTGTCATATGGAAGAAGGATTAGACTTTTTAAATTTTTTCTTCCAGAGAGTAGAGGTTGTGGGTAGAGATTGCAAAGAGGTAAATGCAGGCTTGACATCAGGAAAATCTTTCTGACACTTGGAGCTGTCTAGACACGAATAGGCTACCTTGGGAGGTAGTTGATTTCCTTTCACTAATCACCATCTTACTTCATTTAAAGTCATAGCAGTGAAACCTCTTGTTGGGTATGATGCAGAGGAGATTCTCTTATTCAGATTTAGGCTGACCTCTGAGGTCTTTTCTAATCCAGATTGGGTGATTCTGTTAATCCTGATTGTAATGTTTTTTCTTTGTGAGATTTTGTCATTTAATGCCTCTGCATTTCACTTTCCTCATTTATAAAATGAGTATGTTGGAAAAGATACCCTCTAATATTTCTTCCAGCTTTAAATCAATGTTCCTAATATATAAAGGTTTTAGTTGCTGATAAAGTTCAAGATGGCAGTTAGGTGGCTCACTGAGTAGAGTGCTGGTCCCAGAGTCAGGAAAACTGATCTTCTTGAGATCAAATCTAGCCTCAGATACTACTAGTTGTATAACCTTGGATAAGTCACTTAACCCTGTTTGCCTCAGTTATTAATTTGTAAGATGAAGTGAAGAAGGAAATGGCAAACTATTTCAATATCTTTGCCAAGAATACCCCAAACAGGGTCACAAAGAATTGAATATAACCAAATAATACCATTACCGTAATTCAGGAGAGGGATGTGACAGTCATGAAAACTAATTTAATCTGAGAGTATCCTAGAAAACTACATTGGAATGGTAGAAAGCTGATTTCAGAATCAGAAGACCTAGACTTAAATTCTACCTTTTATAATTATTTATAAAATTACTGGATTATTTAACCTTTATGGGTCTTAGTTTGCTTATCTATAAAATGAGGTAGATAGAAGTAGTTAGCCTCAGCACCTGAAGTCCTTTCCAGCTCTAGGTCTATTATCCTAAATAAAATGTCCTGATTAAGTGAAGTAATTAATTCAGTACTTTTAGGTCTGAATTCACATGCAGTATTGTGTTCACTTTTGGGTATCAAATTTTTAAAGGTGATTTTTTTGGGTACATTATTCATAAGTAATTATTTTTATATATTATAGAGTCTATATGTTTGAAGAGACAACATAGTATTGAAGAGAGAGGACTGGCTTTAGAGCCAGGAAGTCATAAGTCCAAATCCTTCCTCTGACACATATTTAGTGTCTTTGGGCAAATCACTTAACATGTAAGGTTCCCCAGTCCATTCTTTAAAATTATAAATTGCAGAGGTGGTGTAGACTCATATTGGTAGAGGAAATTCAGTTCTGGGGATCTCCCTATGCCATTGAAATAACTGATTCAGTTAAAAAAAGATTCTAAGTATGGAAGAAAGCACAAGAAATCACTTAATTTAACAAATATTTATTCAATTCCTGGTTTCTCCTTTGCACAAATTTGTCATGAAGAGGTGGCCCTTCTCCTTGCTGAGGCCAACCATTCTATTTGTGCTCATATATGATCCCCCTTTATCGACCTTTGGTGCATATTCCATTCATGGTTCATCCTCCTCTCCCCAAAGTTCAATTTCTCCCTGTTTCCTGTTGCCTCCCCTTTTGCTCACTTTCATATTCAGTTATGTCCCATCCTTTATCAATCTTTATTTAACTTTACCATCTTCTCCAGCTGTTGTCCTAAATTCTTCCTTTCATAGCTAAACCCTTAAGGAGAAAAACAAACAAACTTCTCTATTCTTGCTGTCTCTACATGCTCATTGCCCCTCACTTGGCATTCCCTTGCAATCTAGTTTATAACCTCTACTCTCTCAAAGGTTACCAGCAATTTCTTAATTGCTAATTCCAATGGCTTCTGGTCCTCATCCTTATTGACTTTTATGCCTTTCACACTGTCATCTATTCTCTCCTTCTGAGTATTTTCTCATCTATCACTTTGCAAGAGACAGCTCTCTCTAGGTTCTTCGCCAATCTTTTTGAATTTTTCTTCTATTTTGCTGAATCATTATTTATATCTCCCTCTCTGATAATGGTTTTCCCTAAGGCTCTGTCCTGGGACCTCTTCTCTTTTCTCCTTATTCTCTTTGTCTCAGTGATCTCATCTCTATACTACCTCCCAGATCCACATATCCAGCCCTAATCATTCCCTTGAGTTGTTGTCCCATCTGTCTGATAGACATCTCCAAATCGAATGCACTATAAAAAGTCCAACTCAGCATCACTAAAATGGAGCTCATTATCTTCTCCCCAAACTGATGCTCTTACAAAGTTCCTTCTTCCTGTTGAAAGTACCAACATGATCCCAGGCCTCCAGCTTTGTTACCTTTGTAAAGCAGTTTTTAATTCTTCTCTTCCTCACATCCTTTATTTAATCAGTTGCCACTTTTTTGTGTGAATTATACCTCCCTCCATTGATTTTACATCCATATTCATTTATATATTTATCTGTTCACATATTATATCCTTCCAAGTAAGATGTCCTTGAAAACAGAGATTCTTTTTGTCTTTGTGATTCTAGTGCCTATCACAGTGCCTTGTAATCAAAGTAAGCACTTAAATTATAGTTACTGGGTTATATTAGACTGAGTGCATGGGAAATCAGGAAATTCCAGGCCCAGGAAAAAGCATGACTAAAAACACAGAGCTGGAAAAAGTACAAATCATGTTTTAGGGCTGCGGAGAATGCTTGGTAGGTGAAGTAGAGGATTTGTGGAAGGGAGTAGTATGAGATAAGTTTGAAAAATAGGTAGTTAGCAGGTTGGGAAAGGCCTAAAAGTCAATCAATAGGTGGCTGAATTTCATTTGCTTGGCAGTTGGAAGTTACCAAAGATTTTTGAATAGCAGATCGATACTACATATAGCATAATTTTTTTCAGAGATGAGAATTGATATGAAAGTTATCAGAAGGTAAGAGTTCTAGGGAGTTTCTAGTAAATCATCAAGGTGACAGAACATTGGATCAGAGCAAGATAAGCCAGGTAAACTTGCCCTTGCCTTTGAAGAAGGGAATGTTAATTCAAACACAAGACCTCAGATTTGTAAGAGATATTGCAGGTTATCTAATCCATTCCCCATATGAATAGGCATCCCCTCATCATTGGCAAGTGATTAGGCAATGTTCACTTGATTTCCAGTAATGGGGTCTGCATCTCTAGGCATCCCACTCAAAGTTTTGAATTTTAATTGGTGAGGTATTTTGTCTTATATTGAGATAAAATCTGCCTCTCTTCAACTGCTAACTAGTTGTGAGTTGTCTATCTGAAGCAAAACAGAAGCTAGCATACTTCCTCCAAATGGTGGCCCTTCAAATACTCAAAGAGAGCTATCATGTTTTATCTAAGTCTTCTTTCCTCTAGGACAAAATATCCTCATTTCATCATGATTATACTCTGTTGTTCAGTCATTTTTTAGTCATGTCTGCCTTTTTATGACCCCTTTTGGGGTTTTCTGGGCAAAGATACTGGACTGTTTTGCCATTTCCTTCTCCAGCTCATTTTACAGATGAGGAAACTGAGTCAAACAAGGTTAAGTGACTTAGTGAATTGCCCAGGGTCACAGAGCTAGTCAGCATATGAGACCAGATTTGAACTTAGAAAGATGAATCTTCCTGATTCCAGGTCCAAGCACTCTGTCCACTGTACCACCTACCTGTCTCTGTGCCATTTAGCTGCCCCAATCATATCTCCCTCTAGTCACATTAAATTGATAATTATGTTCCTCTGAATTCAGCAGCCAAGAATCATTGAGTATTAGAACTCTTTGAGTACAAGTCCCCATTTGATTCTAAATAAATCATTTCAACTTTCTCTAAAAAACAGCTCACGAACCAATAATGCTTTGTCTAGGAGTCAGCATTTACTAGCTAATTATTGGACTGTTTTAAAAAGCCATTTCAGTGGAAAGTTTTAACACATTCCCTCCTCTCTGCCCCTCATGCTTAGAGCTCAATAGAAATAAATTCCATCTGATGAAAACTGATGAACAAATTCCTCCATGAAATACACTAGATGGCAGTGTAGTAATTTTTAACTCCAGGCAAAGAAAATCTCTGGGCAAGTGGGATTTAACAGGGAAATGGCTGTTACCTGAATTAAAGTCAGAGACAAACACACACACACACACACACACACACACACACACACACACACACACA
>NW_025399945.1:0-8996 GCF_016433145.1 Gracilinanus agilis
CTCTCTCTCTCTCTCTCTCTCTCTCTCTCTCTCTCTCTCCCTCTCCCTAGTGTCTACTAAATATTGTATTGGAAGTAATTTCATAATTTAATCTATATTAAAATGTTATACTGATAATGGTTTCATACATTCCTAAGGTGACTAATAGGTGACTCCTGGAAGCCTAAGACTTTAAACAAAAAGTACTACATGATGGTAAAATTTTAGATATTTTAGCAAGCCAGTGGAGAAGATATTTCTGCATATATATCAGTTTTTCAGAAATCCTAAAATCACATTCCCTTGGTAGCTACCTAGTCTTCCTTTGCATAAGACTAGCTGATCATGGGTTTCATTTTTAGTGAGTGGCTAGTGTGGAATGGAAATGAGATCATTGAGATTTGATGACCAGGGAATAGAGAGTTGTATGCTTATAATGTGAACTTGAGGACAAGTATTATTATATAGATTTTGTTCATTGTTGAGATCTAAGATGATTTCAGAATAGACTTTCTGGAAGATGTGGCTCTTGAAGGGAGAGATTTGAAGAATAGAGGGGTAGAAATGTCAGATGGATAGGAGACTTTTATCAGGCATATAGAGAATTAAGAAGATGATGGAGTAGGAAAAAGAAATCAGTGTAATATTAAGATGATGCGTGTAACTACTTCAATTGAAAGAATATGAAATGTAATCATGAGAGAAGAGATAAAGGTATAAATAATGGTGATTAGGGTTTTTTGTCTTTTTCTTAGTTTAAGATGAAGATGTTGAACTAGATGATCTCTAATGACTCTTTCAGCTCCAAAATGTAGGTCACTGGAAGTGATAAGATATATTTGGAAAGGGAAATGTTAGTAAGAGTTTCACCTTTAGGACCTCTATAACCTTCACAGGAAAAAATATTTTTATGATATGAAGAAGAAGAAAATGATCACATTGAGGACTGAATTTAATAAAATGAGTTGAACCTAAAACACGACTTATCTGGATTTTTTTCTATCTTTAGCCAGTTCCCTCACCACTTTACTTTTGATGTGTTTACAATATGATTACTTCTTTTTTGTGAGGGACAATTACTGTCCACAATACAAACTGTACTCTTTAAAAAAAAAAAAAAAACAACTTTTACCTTCAGTCTTAGAATCAACACTTTGTATTGGTTCCAAGGCAGAAGAGTGGTAAGGGCTAGGCAGTTGGGGTTGAATGACTTGTCTAGGGTCTATAAGAATGAAGAGAGCCAGCTAACCAATGTTATGATAGAGAGGAGAGAGAGAGTGCCTATGAAGGTGAGACTCTTCTAACTCTCCCCTCCCACCAAATATATACTGAGAGACTTCGAGGGAGTGTCACCCCTAAGCTGGGTGACCTAGATGGTTGTGCCATGGTTGTGCCACCCCACAGGCATTGGGGCAAGGCTTCCCTAAAAGATGAGGTATGGGGGACCCCAATCTGATTCTCAATGAGGGCAGGGTTCACGCAAGGTCAGTCAACTTCACAGCAACTTCAAGATGGAGACAGCCAGACTAAGCTGTGATTCCCTTCCCTCTTGTCTCTCAGGCACTCTGGAACACTATCTGACTAATGAATGGCTTTTATTATTTGCAATTTAGGGGTTGGGAAGAGGGGTGAAAGGCAGAGGTGCCCTCTTCTCTATTTCTATGGGGTCTGTCACTCAGGTGGGAACCTTTGGGGTTCCTACTCCTATGCGTCTTTCCCCTTTTCTATTTCTATTTTTATCCTTTTCTATAATTGCAAGTCAAACCGGAAAGGGACTCTCAGCAAGGTTGGATAATGGGGGATGGAGCCCAGGAGATCTCCCAAATGGAGACCAAACACTTAGCTGACTCGTTGATTGAAGTCTTGCTGGATGAGAAGCGATGGAATCTTTGACTAGGGAATTGGGGTTTGAATGTCCAAAGAAAGATCCTCAGGAAGCCCTCAGGACTGGATTCAAGCTGGGATGTTCTCCTCCCTCCCTCAGTCCTTCGCCAGAAGTTCCTCCTTCTCCTTCCCCTTCCTCTAGGCCATTACCCAGAATTCCCTCTTGTCTCAACTGTCACCAACTGTCACCAATGGCCTTCTTCTAGCTCTTTTTGTCCCATCCCCCATCCTTACAGGTCACATAGGTAGGAAGTGTTTGAGATGTGATTTGAACCCAGGACCTCTTGTCTCTAGGCCTGGATGTCAGTTTAGTAAGTCCTCCAGCTGCCCATCAAGCTGTATTCTTCATTCTGTACAACTAACTCACAAATATGAATTATTGTTGCAAGGTGGGGTGAGAAAAGGTCAAGTCAACAAGCATTGAATAAGTGTTTACTGTGTGCCAGACACTATACTAGGTCCTAGATATACAAATAAAATTTTAAAAAAATGGTCCCTGTTCTCAATGAGATCACATTGTAATGGTGGGGCCAGAATGCAAACCACAAAACCAACTATGTATAGACAGATGCTCAGGAGAAATTGGTGATAATTTCATAGAGAAAGAATAAACATTAAGGCTATCAGGAAAGACTTCTTACAGAGGTGATGAGTCTGTCGTGTAATGTCATTCTCACCACCATCAGAGAAACCATCCATTTGCTTGAGTCAACAACATGAGATCTTCATAGTCATCTGTTAACTTTTTCATGTTCTCTATTTTTTGTTTATGAGTGGTCCGCAACTTGATAGATTACTTCCCTGCAGCTGTTAGTTCTCTGTGAAAAATGCATGAAGCTGGTTTAGATCTTGGAAGATGGAAGGTATTGCTAGAGTTTGATTTTCTTTAATAGATTTCTAAGTATTTTCTCCTCTCTAGAATTCTACTGTTAGGAGATGATATCCCCTAAATTGGCAATTTCATCTTCTATTAACTGGTAATGGGTCAGAGAAGTCACTGGAAAACAAAAAGTACCCTATTTTGTATATTTTAATACTATATACAAGCTTAATTTTGACCTTAAAATTCTATCAAGTGTTTTATTTCAATCAGTTCATAAACATTCATTAAATGTTTACTATCTACCAGGTATTTTGCTAAGCATTATTTATTTTTCATGTATTTCACCTGTTAGTTTAATTTATGAAAATTTGGAGAGCATCTAATAGATCACATGGGCTTTTTTTTCCATTTTTTATTTAGAATATTTTTCCATGGTTACATGATTCATTATCCCTCCCCACCTTCCTGCTCTCTTCTCCTCTCTCCCAAAGCTGACAAGCAGGTTCACTGGGTTATACATGTATCATTGTTCAAAACCTATTTCCATGTTATTCATATCTGCAGTAGTGTGATCCTTTAACATCAAAACTTCAATCATATCCCTATCGAACTACATGTTTGATCATATATTTTTCTAATGCATTTCTGTTTCCACAGTTCTTTCTCTGGATGTGGATAGCATTCTTTCTCCTAATTTCTACTGGATTGTCCTGGGTCATTGCATTGTTATAGTAGAAAAGTTGTTACATTCAATTGTGTATCAGTCTCTGTGTATAATGTTCTCCTGGTTCTGCTCCTTTTCCTGTGCATCAATTCCTAGAGGTCATTCCAGTTCACATAGAATTCCTCCAGTTCTTTATTCCTTTCAGCACAATAATATTCCATCACCAACATATACCATTATTTATTGAGCCATTCCCCAATCCATGGACACCTCCTCATTTTCTAATTTTTTGCTACTATGAAGAGTGCAGCTATAAATATATTTTTTAACCTTTAAAGTTTTAATTAATTCATTTAGAATATTTTTGCATGGTTACATGAATCATGTTCTTTCCCTTCCCTCCTCCCACCTCCTACCTGTAGCCAACAAGCAGTTCCACTGGGTTTTACATATACCATTGATCAAGATCTATTTCCATATTAATATTTGCACTAGGATGATTGCTTAGAGTCTACATCCCCATTGACCCATGTGACCAAGTGTGTTTTTTTTTTCCGTGCTTCTACTCCCACTCTGGATGTGGACAGTTTTCTTTCTCATAAGTCCCTCAGAATTGTCCTGGATTATTGCATTGCTGCTAGTAGAGAACTATTATATTCGATTGTGCCACAGTGTATCAGTCTCTGTGTACAATATTCTCCTGGTTCTGCTTCTTTCACTCTGCATCAGTTCCTGGAGGTCATTCCAGTTCACATGGAATTCCTCCAGTTCATTATTCCTTTGAGCACAGTAGTAATCCATCACCAACAGATACCACAATTTGTTTAGCCATTCCCTAATTGGAGGGCATCCCCTCATTTTCCAATTTTTTGCCACCATAAAGAGCATGGCTATAAATATTTTTGTATAAGTCTTTTTCCTTATTATCCCTGGGATGTATTCCCAGCAGTGGCATGGCAGGATGAAAGTGTAGGCATTCCTTTAAAGCTCTTTGTGCATAGTTCCACACGTGCCTTTAGAGATATTTTATTTTCTCATTTAATGATAAAATATAGAAGAAATCTCCCAATTTTATAGAAAATTTTCCTTTGGAGTAGAAATTATCCTGGTTTCAGTTACTATGTGTTTGCATTAAGGGAAAAGATAAGTTTTAGAGGATGGTTATTTCACTGAAAAAAAGGTGTTTTAGTTATCTGGTATGATGGAAAGAATCTAGTTTGGGAGTTAGGAGATTATAGTTCTAGTCTAGTCTCTTATCATGATAGTCAGGTTGGGGAAATTCAGAGAACAGAAAATATTTGGCAGCCATGTTGAGTCAAGGATGATGGACAGTTACCTGCTTAGAAAGCAGTTAGGGGACTGAGCTTGGCAGGAGCCAAAAGCAGGTAGGCTCCCTTTAAAAGGGAGAGATCTGAACTCATCTGGGTCTCAATTGGAGATATTTGGGAGAGTGTGGATAGGGTTTAGGCAATAATCTATACTCCTTTACTCAGCAACCAGCATATTGATATGACTGTGTTCCATCAATCTCTGTTTCCTGATTTACAAATACTAAGAAGATCTGCAAAAAAGCTACTATCATTCAGCAGGGTCAACTTGACTCTGGGCTGAGGGTTGTCAGCCAACCAAGATCCTTGATCAACAGGATTCAAATGAAGAGTCATCATCGATTTATTCATCTAGATTTAATTAGGATTCCCAGTCCCATTTTCCATCAATTACCCAGTTCCCCTTTCCCTAATCTCATCAATTATTAAATCATCTTAAAGAAATCACTTACCCAAGAGTCTGAAGATCTAGTGGGGCTTCAATTGACTGAGACTTGTGTCAACTTAGGAAAAGAGTTTGCTTTGAAGTCATTTAATTAACTCCTCAAGAATAAATCCGCCATCAGACAAATAAAACTAATTAACTAATCTTTATAGATCAGGTAATCAGATCTATAGTGAACTAACTAAGGGATATAACCACCATGATCAGTCTTACAGGGCTTCATTTGGACAAGGATTAGCTGAATTCTACCATAAGCTGATTCCTAATGTTGGCTATTAGCTCTGGGATACTATTATCCATCTGGGGATTGGAATAAGGAGATTCTTCACATTCTCCTTTACCATCAGCTGCATTGGGGTTTGACCTTTTGGGTTCACTACCACATCTTGGTGTTCCATTAGGACTCAATACTCTTAATTAATTCACTCCCCAGAATCACCATAACACTAACCATAAGCTCAGTATCCAAACTGATTTAGTGTGTATATTTGCTCATAGAAAATGTGTACATGAATTTTGAGCTCCATTTTATTGTTATCTGAGATTCCTTCTTTGGTCTAGTACCGGGAAGTATAGTCATACTCATGCAGAGGGAGGAGAATCTCAAGCAGTTAAGTAGTTCTCTGTGGTCCAAGGAATAGGTCAGCTTAATTACAGAAATTCCAAATGAGTACAGTTTGTGGCAGACTGGGTAGATTTATTTTTAAAACCATGTAATGCTCTTGGAAAGACCTTCAGTGGCTTACACCTATGTAATTTCATCAGTTAAAGGATGGAATGATGCAGTGTCCAGTTAGATTAGCACCTTTACATAAGGAGGAAGAGGAACAGGCAAATAAAAAGCTATTGATGAATATCTATGAGTACAGGCCCTGAATAAAAAAGAATTCCATCAATCCTGATTAAGCTAACCTGTTCCCTTGGGCCATAACTAACCTTCCAAAATGAAGACATGGAAAATATGCTACAGGTATTAGCAAGTTATTATCTTGAGTTCAGTGGAGTGAGAGTTGGTCCACTTCCAGAAACAAGAACTAAAAGTTATTGTCTAGACCAGTGATGGGCAAACTTTTTAAAGATGGGGCCAAAGGAAAGGAAATGCTCATCTGTCATTCTGTTTCTAAGGCAACTCTTTCGAAGTTTCATTGTATTGTATCCTACTCATTGTATTCGTCAGATTAGGAATAATGTCCCACAGCAGTATAGAACATTTCAGGGGGCCACATCTGGCATTTGTGTCCCAATTTTGCCACATTCCCTCCAACATTTATTACTTTCCTTTGCTGTCATTTTAGCCAATCTGCTAGGTGTGAAGTTGTACCTCAGAGTTGTTTTGATTTGCATTTCTCTAATTATAAGAGATTTAGAACACTTTTTCCTGTGCTTATTGATAGTTTTGATTTCTTTATCTGAAAATTGCCTATTCATGTCCCTTGCCCATTTATCATTTGGGGAATGGCTTCATTTTTTGTACAACTGATATAGCTCCTCATAAATTTGAGTAATTAGACCTCTTTCGGAGGTTTTTGTTATAAAGATTTTTTCCCAATTTGTTGCTTCCCTTCTAATTTTGATTGCATTGTTTTTGTTTGTACAAAACCTTTTTAATTTAATGTAATCAAAATTATTTATTATAATTTATTCTAACTCTTGCTTAGTCTTAAAATCTTCCCTTTCCCATAGATCTGACCGGTAAACTATTCTATGTTGACCTAATTTACTTATAGTTTCCTTCTTTATATTCAAATCATTCACCCATTCTGAATTTATCTTGGTGTAGAGTGTGAGATGTTGATCTAAACCTAATCTTTCCCATACTGTTTTCCAATTTTCCCATTGTTTTTGTCAAATAGTGGACTTTTGGCCCAAACCTGGGCTCTTTGGGTTTATCATACACTGTCTTACTGAGGATATTTTTCCCAAGTCTATTCTAACTGATCTTCCCTTCTGTCTCTTAATCAGTACCAAATTGTTTTGATGACCACTGCTTTATAGTACAGTTTTAGATCTGGTACTGCTAGGCCCCCATCCTTCACAATTTTTTTCAATTATTTCCTTTGATATTCTTCATCTTTTGTTCTTCCAAATGAATTTCGTTATAGTTTTTTCTAATTCGGGAAAAAAAAGTTTCTTGGTAGTTTGATAGGTATGGCACTGAATAAATAAATTAATTTAGGTAGGATTGCTGTTTTTAATATGTTAGCTTGTCCTATCCATGAGCAATTAACGTTTTTCCAATTGTTTAGATCAAGTTTTAATTGTGTGGAAAGTGTTTTGTAGTTGTGCTCATATAATTCCTGTGTTTGTCTTGGCAGATAGATTCCTAAGTATTTTATATTGTCTAGGGTGATTTTAAGTGGAATTTCTCTTTCTAACCCTTGCTTCTGAGATGCGTCAGAAGTATATAGAAATGCTGATGATTGATGTGGGTTTATTTTGTATCCTGTGACTGCTAAAATTGTTGATTATTTCCACTAACTTTTTAGTTGATTCTCTAGGATTCTTTAAGTAGACCATCATATCATCTGCAAAGAGTGATAGTTTGGTTCCCTCACTGCCTATTTTAATGCCTTGAATTCCTTTTTCTTCTCTAATTGCTACTGCTAGTGTTTCTAGTACAATGTTAGATAATAGAGGTGATAATGGGCATCCTTGTTTCACTCCTGATCTTATTGGGAATGCTTCTCATTTATCCGCATTGCAGATGATGCTTACTGATGTATTAGATATATACTGTTTATTATTTTTAGGAAAGGCTTTTCTAATTCTATACTTTCTAGTGTTTTCAATAAGAATGAGTGTTATATTTTATCAAAGGCTTTTTCAGCATCTATTGAGATAATCATGTGATTTTTGTTGGTTTGCTTGTTGATATGGCCAATAAAGTGAATGGTTTTCCTAATACTGAACCATCCTTGCATTCCTGGTATAAATCCCACCTGATCATAATGAATAATCCTCATGATCACTTGCTGGAGTCTTTTTTTTTTTAACATTTATTAATAATCATTTTTTACATGGTTACATGTTTCATGCTCCTACTTTCCCCTTCACCCCCCGCACTCCCCCCACCCATGGCCGACGCACATTTCCACTGGTTTTGTCATGTGTCCTTGATCAAGACCAATTTCCAAATTGTTGGTGGTTGCATTGGTGTGGTAGTTTCGAGTCCACACCCTCAATCATGTCCGCCCCGACCCATGCGTTCAAGCAGTTGCTTTTCTTATATGTTTCCTCTCCTGCAGTTCGTCTTCTGAATGTGGGTAACATTCTTTACCATAAATCCCTCAGAATTGTCCTGGGTCATTGCATTGCTGCTGGTACAGAAGCCCATTACATTCAATTTTACCACAGTATGTCAGTCTCTGTGTACAATGTTCTTTTGGCTCTGCTCCTTTCGCTTTGCATCAGTTCCCGGAGGTCTCTCCAGTTCGCCTGGAACTCCTCCAATTTATTATTCCTTTTAGCACAATAGTATTCCATCATCCGCATATACCACAGTTTGTTCAGCCATTCCCCAATTGAAGGACATACCCTCCTTTTCCAGTTTTTTGCCACCACAAAAAGCGCAGCTATAAATATTTTTGTACATGTCTGTTTATCTATGATCTCTTTGGGGTACAAACCCAACAATGGTATGGCTGGATCAAAGGGCAGGCAGTCTTTTATAGCCCTTTGAGCATGGTTCCAAATTGCCAGCCAGAATGGCTGGATCAGTTCACAACTCCACCAGCAATGCATTCATTTCCCAATTTTGCCACATCCCCTCCAGCATTCATTACTCTCCCCTTCTTTCATTTTAGCCAATCTGCTAGGTGTGAGGTGGTACCTCAGAGTTGTTTTGATTTGCATTTCTCTAATTATTAGAGATTT
>NW_025399946.1:0-14957 GCF_016433145.1 Gracilinanus agilis
TTCTATTTAAGGTTTTTGCATCTATGTTCATTAGGGAGATTGGTCTGTAGTTTTCTTTCTCTGTTTTTAAATGGAGAAATTTTGAAAGCTGTGGATAAGTTCACTTACCTTGGCAGTATACTTCCCTGGGATGTCCACATGGATGATAAGGTTGATGCACACATTGCTGTGGTTAGCTCAGCATCTGGGAGGCTCCAAAGGAAAGTATGGCAGAGAAGAGTTATTAGGCTGCCTGACAAACTGGAGGACTGCAGAGTGGTTGTATTGAACTCATTGTTGTATGCCTGTGAAACTTGGACTGGTGCCATGCCAGGAAATTCATTCATATCCATTTGAATTGTCTTTGAAAGATTCTGAAGATCACTTGGCAAGCTAAGGTACCAGTCCCCGAGGTTCTTCCTCAAGCTGAACTACCAAGTAGTTCAACTCTACAGCAGAGAGCACAACTCTGATAGGCTGGCTATGTTGTTCAAATACCAAAGACATGTTTTTCTAAAAGAGTATTTTACAGAGAACTCACACAAGCCAAGTGCTCACATGGAGGTCGGAAGAAGTGGTACAAGGACACTAAAAGTCTTTCTGAAGAATTTTGCTATTGATTGTAAGACAGGAGGGACACTGGCACAGTTCTGCATGATGTGCTCATATCAAAGAAGGAGCTGTGCCCGATGAACAAAGTATAATTGCAGTAGCTCAAAGGAAACTTGAGATGTGCAAATTTAGAAACATTTACAGCCCAAATGTTCATACAGGCTATTTGTGCCTGACCTGAGGTAGAGCCTTCAAGATTGTATTGGTCTGATCAGCCACAGTCGGCTACATGGTACATTGACCTGACATTGTGGTGTCATTTTGGTCTTCTTTGAGTATGAAAGACAACAACAATTCAAAAATTCCTTAAGTGAGCAGAGCACAGAGCCAGAGACCCACACCTGCCACACCTTAACCAAAGCAAAGCTCAAGCTCCTAAAAAAGAGCCCTGAGGCGTAGATCTCAGCCAAATTTCTCTCCCAAGCCTCTCTACATCAAATGAGGACATACTTAAAAGGAGGCTTGGAATTTAGCTCAGATGTAGCAAATTTTCCACCTCCACATTACCCCCTGTGATCCTTTGGGAGACCAGTCTCCACAATGGAACATTTTAAGCATAATTAACTAAAGTATATACAATATTTACACAGGGAAAATACAACAACATGAAGATAAGGAAACAAAAAGGGAATCAAGAACAAAACCAATTAGGTGGCAGTCCCCTTTGGTACAATAAAGTACATATAAACAAATGTAATCAACCCCGCAAAGTTCAATTCTGCACATTTAGTTTGCTCAGGAACTCCTGGAGCAGTGTGCAGTCTACGCAGGCATTTTCGTGGTGGTGCCTTCTCCAAAAAGTTCACCTTCTGGATTCTGGGAGGTAGTCTCTTGTTCTCAACTAAACTCAAATTCAAGGTAAAAAGTTCACGACAATAACATAGTCCCCCCTGAAGTGGATAATAACACATTCCCCCCTAAGGAGGATACAGGGATGCATATAAGAATCACACAGGGATACATGGTGGATTAATAAGGCATACGAATCAATTATCAAAAACATCAAAGAATCCCCCCAAAATTTCAAAAATAGCCTCTGAGTGAAATATAGAATATTAAAAACATGAAAAAAATTCTAGGAAGAAAAGAAAAAAATTCCTAAGGGATAATATCATTATTGTTCTTCAGTTTTATATTAACTATTGTACTAAGCTATGCAAGAGGAAGCTTCCTAGTGATCTTTTCCTGGTACATCATGTTGATAGTAAGCATAAACACTTTTAAAAACCTTATAGATTTGGTTTGTAGATAAGTGATCCACAGGGGAGTAGACTGACCCCTTCTCCATGGATCAAAGAGAAGACTTTAGAGAACTGTGTGAACCCAACTGACTTCATCTTTAAAAATGATTCCATTTTGAGACTTAAGTTTACTTTTCCTGTGAATTCTACCTGCTTGTTAGCTGTGGGAATTTATTGACATCCTGTTTCACATCCAGGAAAAATCTACCTGCTTGCTCTCCCCCTTCTCAACTCCCAAAACACAGTCATCCCCCTCTCAACTTGGAAAGTCCCTATTTTTCTTCCAATTAGAAATTTGATAACCTAATTTTGTATTCTCATTTATAGTCTATTAATTGTGTTCTTTTAATGTGTAAAAAAATCTGTCTTCCCCCCCTCCCCCCCGTATTCTGGGTCCACTGCCAAGCTGAGGAGGCCTGGTCTCGATTTGTTATGCAATTGGAATGTATTGCTTAACAAATTAATGTGCTCAAAAACTCAAACTTTCTTTCCTCTGTTATTTCATATTTCACTTGTTACAATATATACATATGGGTGTGTGTACATGTGTTCGCACAGATATATTTATGAAAACTTGGAAACTCTGATCTGTAACACAGTGACCACACACAATTGCTGAGGACTCCTGATGAAATGTCTGCTTACCTCCTGGCAGAAAGGTGATGGATTCAGAGTAGACGGAGACATAATGTTTTTTTTTGACTTGGCCATTGAGAGATTTTGTTTTGCCCGATTACACATTCTTGTAACACAGTTTTGTTTTTCTTGCTTTCTCAGTTCGGGTTGGGGTAGAAGGAGGAAGTGGGAGTGAGAAAAACTGGATCTTTCTTTGAAAATAAAATAAAATTTAATTAAAAGGAAAACAACACTAGGAAGCTAGACTCAGCTGAATCAATGTTTTATCCTAAATGTATATATCCTTTTTCTCCTCTGAATTTAATTTCCTCTGTTTTGATTAAGTAGACCTCCTTTTGTTAGCCATTAGAATGATAATGAGTGTAAATTTTTGGTCTACTTTTTGGACCTAACCTGCCTGGGGACCAGCTTTTTATAGGATAATGGGCTATGGTCAGAGAAAGGAATTTCAGAGTTCTGGATTATGACAGTAGAACAGGCTAGCCTCTGTTCACTGAACACATTCCATTCTTTCCCACGTTCCTTTCTTTGCTGACCACCATGCCTTGGAGGAAGCTAGTTGGTTTAGTAGATAAGAGTGCTAGGCCTGGAATCAGGAAGACCTGTGTTCAAATTTGACCTCATACTCTTCTTAGCTATGTGTCCCTGGGCAGGCCACTTAACCTCTGATTACCTGATAAAAGGACCTACTGGAGAAGGAAAGAGCAAATCACTCCAGTATCCTTGGCAAGAAAACCTTATGGGTAGCTATAGTCCATGGGGTCACAAAGAGTCACACATGACTGAATGATTGAACAACAACAACAATAACACTAAGAACAACAAATGCCTAGATTTATATCCTTCCCTGTTCCTTCTCACCTTCTGAATTCTGGCTCATCCTTTCAAGTCCAAACTAAATGCTGTCGTATGCAGAAAACCTTTCCAAATTCCCCTTGTTGGTAGCCATCTTCTTTGCAGGAAGACAAGGGACGTTTCATTCTGTGATATAGGTCATAGAGCGAACAATGAGCTTAAATGCAGGAAGAGCTGGGGGTCGATCTTAGCTTTGGTACTGTCCAGCTATGTGACAGTGCGCAAGTCATCTATCATGACTGCAGTATTCTTTTCTGTAAAATGGGGATGATGGTATCTACCATATAGGACTGGTATGAAGATGTTGCTTTTTAGGTACTGTAGAAATAGGAATTATTATTATTAATTATTATTAATATTATTAAAATTATGTATTCTAGTTGCACATGTTTCTAAGGAAGTGCTGCTTTTGGAGTCAGGGGACTTGAATTTGAATCTTATCTCTGCCACCCTGGGCAACCTCAGTCCACGAAGGAGGTTGGACTAGGCATCCTCTAAGGCATAGGTAATAAACTCACATAGAAATGAAGCCCCTAAACCATATATCAAGATCCGTGTGGGTTGCATAATGACATAGTTTGTAAATGTTATGCCATCTGTGTTTTATATTATTTTTATTTATTTTGTTGAGCATTTCCCAATGACATCTTAACCTGGTTTGGGAGATACTCAGGAGTGTTACTTACGGGCTGTGATAATAATAATAGTTAATGTTTACATAGTGCTTACTATATGTCATTCCCCGTGCTAAACTCTTTACAATTAATAACTCGGTTGATCCATCCTCACAACGACCCTGGGAGGGAGGTGCTATCATTATCCCTATTCTACCAATGCCATTGAGGCAGACAGAAGTGAAATCATTTGCCCAGGGTCACACAGGTAGGATGTGTCTAAAGCCAGGCTGGGACTCAAATCCTCCTGACTGCAGCCTTATCGTTCTCTGCATTGTGACTCCATGTGGCTGCCGTTAGACAGTGGGCCATGTGTTGGACACCTTTGCTTGAGGGTACCTTCTAGTGCCATATCAGCAAGCCTCTAATCCTTCTCTTTCTGCTAGATTTCAAATTCCTGGGCGCAGAGATGACATCTCATTTAAACATGGTATTTTCAACAGACCCAAGGCCAGGGCTCTTCAAGCAATAGGCATTCAGCAAATGTTTGGTGAATGAATGGAAAAGGCATCCTCCTATGGTGCACTTTTCCTCTCACTTGTGATACGTTAGGTAGCCTTAGTATATTGCCAGGTGCTTAGAAAGAGAGTCACTATGAAAACTGAAAGTGTTACTTGTTTTTCTACCACTATTAAAAAAAGAATGCTTTCCCCAAATTTAGCAGAGCCTGTTGCAATGTTCTCTCCTTTGGCTTGTTCATAAGGGACAGTCCAGGATTCTGAGAAAAGCCCAAGCAGCTGCAGGTTAAAGTGATTGAACCTGGGGGCAGCTGGGTAGCTCAGTGGATGGAGAGCCAGGCCTAGAGACGGGAGGTCCTAGGTTCAAATCTGGCCTCAGACACTTCCCAGCTGTGTGACCCTGGGCAAGTCCCTTGACCCCCATTGCCTAGCCCTTACCACTCTTCTGCCTTGGAGCCAATACACAGTATTGATGGAAGGTGAGGGTTTTAAAAAATAAATAAAATAAAGTGATTGAACCTGATGAAGAAAAGTGGGCATGCAACTAACCCTATTCAGAAGGTCTGGGGTATGTGGATGGCATAGAGCTCAAGGTGGCGGTGCAGTACTCATGGCTCAGTATCAGCATTGCCTGGGATACAGCTTTGAGGGTTGAGGAGTAGACTAGAAAATTCATAAACAAAGTTGGCTCAATTTCAGGTGAACCTGTGCGATGCTGACTCATGAGTAGGTAGGTGCCCATGGAGCCACACACGAGGATCAATGCTTTGGAATCAATCAGTACATCAGAAGGTTGGCCCATAGCAAAACAGGAAGAGTGAAAGCCCACTCATCCAGCATGCATTAGAAGGGTCAGCATGCCAAGTCTCTCTTTGGGACTGTGGGACAAATGCAGTACTCCTCCGAGTATCGGGAATGAGGCACACATAGGAGGCTACTTATCCTACAGAAAGATGTTGGCTGGGCTCTGCAGTAAGTCCGGTAGACCATAGAAGGATTTTACAGCTATTAGTTAAGATTGCCCCTGAGACCACAAATTGTCAATTAACGAGTTCGAGATTCAGTGGAATGAGCTATTAGCTGCAAGATGGAGATGAGGACAGGGCTATCAGTCCTAGCATGTGGGTGCAGCAGAGTTGAGTGCTCATCCCAAGAGGTCCTGAGAAATGTACCCATTAGTGAATGCCTATTTCTAGTTATAGCTAAGATGTGTTGAAATAATTACATGCAGGTAAAGGCTAGCAGAATTTGTTGGAGAAAATCTTCTGGACATTTCGTTACAGGACTAAAGAAGTAAGTTGGCCAGAAGTGATTAAGTTCCTGTGTTGGGAAAGGAAAGATGTTTCTGAACCCAGTTCTCTTATTTCTTACTTGCTGCCATGTTAGCAAATGTCTGACTTCCTAAATTCCCCACACAAGCATGATAGATGACTTCTGAGAAATAGAATGTAAGAGAGCCAAGCCAAATGGGTTTTGAGAAACAGATGCTAACTCCACCCCCAAAACAAAAAAAAATGAACCCAACTTGTTGCTTCTCTACCGCCAGTTTAGGTAGATATGTTCAACATGAGTTAAGAAGAGGAAAGGATGATCAGATAACAACAAGATAAAATGAGCAATGGGTGAGATCTATGACCCCTACTACCCCTTATCCCTTGCTTTGAGGTTCCCTTATTTAGTTCTATTCAGACATCAGACTTTGAGTCCCTAGTAAATTAGCTCCTTGGAGGCCTCTAGGACTAAAATAGTTTAGTAGGTCTCATCACTGGAATTCTTGCCCTCCCACCCCTACCGTCTCCAATCCTTTCCCACATCCACCTTATTCCAAATTTCATTCAGAATCCCTGAGATCCTTATGGCGTGACTCTAGAAGAGAGATTTTCAAATCATAATGGATTCCCTCATTCCCTGAAAATTATGACTCAGGAGTTGGACTAAGATTAGATCAACCTTGGGCGGGTTGAAGTTTGGGACAGTGACACGCCAGGTGAAAGCTTATCAATACTGGCCCTCATTTATTTTCTACTTAATTACTTAGACTCCTAGAATTAAAATGCTTCAGAAGATCTGAGATGAAACCACTATGAGGACTCCCCCCAACAATGTGGAATCCGACCCATCAACACCTTCCTTCTTAGGCTCTGCAAATTGTTGTCATGTCAGTGTGTTGGAGGCTATCTTCTAGACCTCTAGAACTATCAGAGCAGTTAGCATAGCAGCCCATGAGCCGTCTGTTCCTTTCTCCTTTTCCCTGCTTGGTCTACCTCCTTGCAATCCATGAAACGTAACTAAAATGAAGTCTTTCATCACTTGGCTCCTTTCTCCCTTTCCAGTCTTCTTCCGTGTCTCTATAATCCTGGACACTGCATTGTTTACTATTCTGGGCACACACCAATCCATTTTCCAACTCCGCATTTTCACTTGATGTCCTTCCTAATCTCTATCTCCTGATTTCCTTTAAACTACAGCTAAAATCCTACCTTCTACAAAAAGCCTTTTCCCATCCACCTTCATGCCTCTTCTTCCCTCTGAGATGATCTCTAAGCTATCTTGTCTCAACTTCCTTCAGATATACACGTCCGTATATTGTCCCCCCAGTTATACAGTGAGCGCTTGGGGGGTAGGGGCTAGTTTTACCTTTCTCTGTATCCCCAGCATTTAGCATAGGGCCAGGTACATAGTAATTGGGTTTAATAAGTGCTTATTGACCTGTGATGAAAACAATGTAGTTGTCGAATGGATCGTGAGTAAAATTCCATTTTTGCTATTATTTAAAGAGAATTTTAAAAGCCCTCAATAGGAAAAGAAATGCATATAAAGTGCATTCCTATTCAATGTTACACAATGCAACAAGATTCATCAAATGGTAGAGCCTGCAAGATGATCAGGCCCAGTTTCCTCATTTTTAGAGAAAGATAACTGAGGGAGTCATTTGGGGGATGGGGATAGGGCTAGAGCATCGCTGAGGGCTTTTCCAAGCATGAGGTTCTATGATGTGAGGAAATCGAGGCACAGAGGGATGATGGGGCTGGTTGTCCAAGGTCATCCAACTTAACTAATGGCCAAACCCAGATAAAACTTTGGTTTCTTTTCACTAATAGAATCCACCAGCAACTGGAATGCAAGAGTGGTTAGTACATTATGAGGTAACCACCTGGAGCTAGTATTTTAATATTTACAGTAGGCTTGCCACTGTGGTGAGTCAGACATTAAAATTATATTGGCATTCCATGGTGCTGTGACAGGACCTGATGAGAAGGCAATACAAATACAAAAGGATTTCAGAAGGGATTGAGACTAGGAGGAAATGTCGGAGAACTCCATGGGTTTTGCAACAACCTAATCCCGGGAGCCTATTAGGATCCCGAATGCAAATGCTGATCATCTCATGGCAGGTATCCTTCTCGTGGACTCATACAGGACCCTGAAACTTTGACCCTGAAAGTCGTGGTAGAGACATTGGAGCTTCCTACTTAGGAAAGTCAAGAAAGGTAAGAAACTACTCCGAAGCCTGCTGAAGACCTCTAGCACATCTGGCTGGCCACCTATTCCATTCCAGGAAGACTGGCCTTTGATTTTAGTCCTTTCACTTTTTCTCACCAACTGAAGTCATCATTTTCCTTTCCTTCCGAGTTGTGAAAATATTTGCCTTTTGCAGGTTTAAAGTGATACTGTTTTTTTCTGCACGTGAGTTCAATGTGGGGTGGGAATGGGTGGGAGCTAGAGACTCAGGAGGACCGATTCTGTGTGCTGCTCAGTTCCCTTCTCCATTATCTACATTCCCCTCTTCCCTTATAGAACTGAGGACTTTCTCTAAGGGAAGTCTCAACTTCTGATGATGGAAAGCAGAGCCCAGTTTCAGAGTGAAGAGACTCCTTCCCATTCTGCCCAGAGCGTGCAGAGATCACAAGGCCCAAGGAAGCAGGGACTGGGTTGTCTATAAATAGTTAGAAATGTTAACAAGGTGGCCAAGGTGGCTGTTTATTGAGTATTGAAAAATTCAGAAAGCAATTTCTGTGTGTTCCTATATTTCACTCTGAAAACTACCTTATGAGGTATGTCCTGAGGTTATCATTATCCTCATTTACCAAGTGGGGTCACTGAGGCACAAAAAGGGGAGAGTGACTTTCCTAAGACCACACAGCTAGTAGATTGTCAAGTCTGAATTTGGTCCTGAGTTTTCTTGACTCTTGAGTTTTGGCTCATCTGCCTCTCTTTCCCGTAGCATTATCATCACTCTGTGGAGTGTGCAAATCCACTACACATGAGAGAAGTAATTTTATTTATTCATGTCTCAGGCACCTCTTTGCTCTATATACCAAGGTATCAAATGGTTGCAGTTTGGCAGGTGGTTCCCCCCCCAGCTGGAATCACAGATTCTTGAACTTTGAGCACATCCATCCACATGGCTAGATACACGTAGTGGCTATTTCCTTTGAATCACAGCTTGATTCCCATTCTGGCTGCTAATTGTTCTCATCTGAAGATTTGCCCTGTGTGGTCCATGTTTATTTGAATCTGAAAACGGACATTGGGAACTCTTGGATTTCATCAGAATTTGTTGCGCAGTATTCACATGATTCACACTACCGCTAGCTTTGGTTCCCAGGGGTGTGCAAGCTCCAAGCCATGACTCCTTCCATGGAAGTCTCCTTCTGTCCCTGTGTCAGGGGGAGAAGAGGATGAGAACATATACACACACACCCACACACCCACTCACACACACACACACACACACACACACACACTGGCACATGACCGTTAACAGCTGCTTTTGATTTCACTGATTTCCTGTATGATGAATGCCTTTCTTTTAGAAAATGCTATTCATGTAGGTGTTCTGGCACAGGACACAGCACCAGGCTGTGAGAGAGGAACTGAGTCTAGACTGGAGCTTGACTATGAATTTGCCGTGTGATTTAGAACAAGTCAGTTTAGCTCAGTATGCTGCTTGGGGTGGCTGTTGGGAGAACTGTGACCTCCACACAAAGCCCATAGCACAAAGGATAGGGCTTGGCTCCTGCAAAAAGACTTAAGGATGCTCAGGGACCTCGGGCCTCCATTGTACTCACTCTACTGTAGCCCAGAAGGCTCATGTGATCAGAGGGAGCATTGAGAAATAAGGGGGCCAAAGCAAGAAAGGCTGGAGTCCCCCCACTGGCTTTTTCCTTGTTCCGAGCAACTCTGGATGATTGGGGCAGTTCTGGGCACCAGACTTTAGGGAGGACATTGATAAGTGGGAGACAATTGAGGCAGGACATTGAGGACTTTAGGGAATCAAAATCAATTGAAGGAATTGGAGCTGTTGAACTTGGAAAAGAGAAAACTGAAGTGGGGACTGCGGTAGGCGTTGCTAGAAAGACTGGCATGCAGAGGAGGGGGCAGCTTTGTTTTATGGCTCTCCAAAGGATAGAACTAGATAGAAAGGGTGAGTGTTATGGGAAAGCCAATTTTGTTTTAGTGCAAGGAAATCTGACTCCATCTGGGTGATAATGACCTAAGCTCCCTATCACTGACAGTATTAGGGGATTCTCGGGTTGGGCAAGAGGCTGGCCTATATGACCTCTGAAATCTTTTCCAAGTCCAGCATCTCTGCTTCTATGAATTCTTGCTAATGATTTTTCTTGAGAATTATCCCTGCTCATGTTCTCTGATGTGCCCATAGAGAGCTGGAGAATTTGCTAAGTACTTATACCATGTTCTAGGCCCTGTGCTAAGCCCTGCGATATGCAGATGGATAAGCAAACAAACAAAAATGACTGGGCAGCAGCAACAATAACAATTCTAAATAGTTCTTGTCCTCAAGGAGCTTCCTTGTCTAATTGGGGAAGACAACACGTAAAGGAGAGCTAGAAAAGGAGAGAAACATGTGTGTGATGGCATGGTTTGGAGGTCTCCGGGGACAAAGATCTATAGAAAGTCTGAAGCTGAGCACGATAAGGCCAAAGTGGGGAAGGAGTGGTATGATAAGAGCATGGACCCCGGGGTCAGAAGCCTGGGGTTTTAGTCCTACACATAACATTCAGGAGCTCTGAGGCCTTGCACTAGTCAATTAATTAAGGAGGACATGAATGAAAAAGCCTTATCAAGTGCCTCCGATGTGCCAGAACTTGTGTTTGATGTTGGGATACAAAGCCAAAGGAGTCTTTGCCCTCACAGACCTTGTGTCCTGTCGTGCAATATAATGTGAATGTAAAGGCATACAAAGGAAATACAAGATCATCTGGGGAGAGAGGACACAAGGGGCTGAGAAGGTCAGAAAAGGCCTCCTGCAGAAAGTACTACTTGCCCTGAGGCTTGAAGAAAACGAGGAACTCTAAGACGTGACGGGAGAGTGCATTCTGGGCAAAGACAAAAAGACAAGCGACAGTCAATACTCTGCCTCACCCCGTCAATGGCGTTCTAGGCGTACCTCAGAGGAGTTGGGCCTGTCTTTCTCTAGTGCTTTTGACTCAAGCCACCATTTTGATGTTTTCCCTCCATGCTCAGCATCAGTGACTAGCACCTCGATTCCATTGAACTCAATTACAGTACTGAGATTTTACGAAAAGATATTGACTTTGAAGGCCTAGGAAGAACAGAAGCACAAATATTCCCCCCCAACAGGTCAAAGGGCACGACTCCCCCACTGCCTTTGGGGAGAGGGTGGACCCAGACTTGATGATGTTTCTATACAGGTTTGGGCTCACTAAATTCCCATCCAAAAATTCATCATTTTTGCCTAATGAGTCCTTCTCTCTGTTACTGTTAGACCGAGTCCCAAAAGTTCCTCTTTGCTCCTCCAGGCTTCAGTGCTGGATTGCCTGGCTGTAAACTCTGGCACAGAACTTGTTCTTGGACCTCCTGATGTCTCCCTCTCTTGACCTTTGGAAACTCATGAAATGAGAGAAGCAACAGTGAAGCAAAGAAGCAAGACTGAGTATATTCAGGGGTTACGTGTTAGACTTGGAACAGGAAAGTTCAAGGCTTCTCCCCGCATCGCATTATTTCTTTTCTCTCACCAGAATGCTACGGGACATTTTTGGTTTTGCAGATCAGAAGAATTGGCAGCCTCTGGACAACTCATGCTTTTCGAATGCTCTTCCTCTCCCTGCCCACAGCTAATAAAAGAAGGCCTTTTCCACCACAGGGCCAGCAGAATCTAACCAGTTACAGACTGACAAAGTGTGTTCCTGAATGCACTTGAGGATGGCAGCAGCAGAGGACTCTGGTTCACTGGCCACTCTCTTATCATACTCCCTGCATGCCCTTGACTTCATAATGGCAGGGGCCAGGGAGTGGGGGAAGAAATAGAGAGACAGACAGAGTCAGTCAGAGAGACACAGAGAAAACCAATCCCCCCCTTTTTAAAACCCTCATCTTCTGTCTTGCACTCAATAATGTATATTGGTTCTAAGGCAGAAGTGGTACAGGCTAGGCAATGGGGGTTAAGTGACTTGTCCAGGGTCACACAGCTAGGAAGTGGATGAGGCCATATTTGAACCCAGGACCTCCTGTCTTTAGGCCTGGCTCTCAATCCACTGAGACACAGAATGTGGAAAGGGGAATAATACGTGTCTGGAAGAGTAGGGTGGAAAGAAGAGGTCATGTGTAAGAAATGTGGAGGTAGAGATGATAAGATTTGGCAACTGATTGGATCTTTGGGGTGAGGGAGAATGAATTGAAGAGGATGGCAAGGTTTCAGACCTGGGAGACTGGAAGGATGGTGGAGCCTTTGACAGAGAAATGGAAATTCAGGAAAGGGGTGATTTGGGGAGGAAAGAGACACAGAGAGGCATAGACAGAGAGTTAGAGAAGAGAAGAGAAAGGGGAGAGGCCCAAAGACAGACCTCCAGTTCTTTGTACTCTGGGCTAAGTTGAGGAAGCTTTCCTCCACATGTATCCATAGCCAAACAAACAAATACACATTTTTTGAGGGAAATACAGTTGTTCCTCCCTATATCACAGTTCACTCATTGAGGCTTCACTGTATTGCAGGTTTAAAAAAAATATAACTAATTCTGTATCCAGGAGTTACACTTATTGTGGCACACTATTGGCTAATGGGATGAAAGGAGGGCAGCTGGGTAGCTCAGTGGAGTGAGAGTCAGGCCTAGAGACAGGAGGTCCTAGGTTCAAACCCGGCCTCAGCCACTTCCCAGCTGTGTGACCCTGGGCAAGTCACTTGACCCCCATTGCCCACCCTTACCACTCTTCCACCTATGAGACAATACACCGAAGTTAAGGGTCTAAAAAAAAATCATCTAATGGGATGAAAGGTGACCAACCACAGCGTTGTGTTCTGTATCCTGTATCCTGGGTGCTGATTGGCTCAGTGACAGTAGGTTAATAAGAGTGTATACAAGGTTTATAGGAGAGTGGGAAGGATTTATAAAACCATATATATGGCTATATATATAGTACTAAAAACACTAGCAGTAGCAACCAGAGAAGAAAAAGAAATTGAAGATATCAAAATAGGCATTGAGGAGACCAAGCTATCACTCTTTGCAGATGATATGATGGTCTACTTAAGAAATCCCAGAGAATCAACTAAGAAGCTAGTGGAAATAATCAACAACTTTAGCAAAGTTGTAGGATACAAAATAAATGCACATAAATCACCAGCATTTCTATATATTTCCAACACATCACAGCAGCAAGAGGTAGAAAGAGAAACACCATTTAAAATCACTCTAGACAACATAAAATACTTAGGAATCTATCTACCAAAACAAACACAGGAACTATATAAACACAACTACAAAACACTTTCCATAGAATTAAAACTAGATCTAAACAATTGGAAAAACATTAATTGCTCATGGGTAGGACGAGCTAACATAATAAAAAATGACCATTCTACCCAAATTAATTTACCTATTTAGTGCCATACCTATCAAACTACCAAGAAACTTTTTACTGAATTAAAAAAAAACCATAACAAAGTTCATTTTGAAGAACAAAAGATCAAGAATATCAAGGGAAATAATGAAAAAATGTGAAGGAAGGTGGCCCAGCAGTACCAGATCTTAAACTGTACTATAAAGCAGCGACCATCAAAACAATATGGTACTGGCGAAGAGGCAAAAGGGAGGATCAGTGGAATAGACTTGGGGTAAGTGACGTCAGCAAGACAGTGTATGATAAACCCAAAGAGTCCAGCTTTGGGGACAAAAACCCACTATTTGACAAAAACTTCTGGGAAACTTGGAAAACAGTATGGGAGAGATTAGGTCTAGATCAACATCTCATACCCTGCATCAAGATAAATTCAGAATGGGTGAATGACTTGAATATCAAGAAGGAAACTGTAAGTAAATTAGGTGAACATAGAATAGTTTACCTGTTAGATCTGTGGGAAAGGAAAGATTTTAAGACCAAGCAAGAGATAGAGAATATTACAAAATGCAAAATGAATAATTTTGATTACATTAAATTAAAAAGGTTTTGTACAAACAAATCTAATGCAACCAAAATTAGAAGGGAATCAACAAATTAGGAAAAATCTTTATAACAAAACCTCTGACAAAAGTCTAATTACTCAAATTTATAAGGAGCTAAATCAATTGTACAAAAAAATCAAGCCATTCCCCAATTGATAAATGGGCAAGGGACATGAATAGGCGATTTTCAGATAAAGAAATCAAAACTATCAATAAGCACTTGAAAAAGTGTTCTAAATCTCTAATAATTAGAGAAATGCAAATCAAAACAACTCTGAGGTACCACCTCACACCTAGCAGATTGGCTAACATGATAGCAAAGGAAAAGTGGTGAATGTTGGAGAGAATGTGGCAAAATTGGGACATTAATGCACTGCTGGTGGAGTTGTGAATTGATCCAAACATTCTGGCTGGCAATTTGGAACTATGCCCAAAGGGCACTAAAAGATTGTCAACCCTGTGATCCAGCCATACTACTGCTGGGTTTATACCCCAAAGAGATCATAAGGAAAAAGATTTTTACCAAAATATTAATAGCCATGCTCTTTGTGGTGGCAAAAATTTGAAAATGAGGGGATGTCCTTCAATTGGGGAATGGCTGAACAAATTTTGGTATATGCTGGTGATGGAATACTATTGTGCTAAAAGGAATAATAAACTGGAGGAATTCCATGTGAACTGGAAAGACCTCCAGGAACTGATGCAGAGTGAAAGGAGCAGAGCCAGAAGAACATTGTACACAGAGACTGATACATTGTGGCACAATTGAATATAACAGAACTGGGAAAACATTGTACACAGAGCTGGATACACTGTGGCATGATCAAATGCAGTAGACTTCTCTACTAGCAGTAATGCAATGATTCAGGACAATTCTGAGGAACTTAGGAGAAAAAACTGCTTATTCACATTCAGTGGAAATAGGTCTTGATCAATGACACGTGTGAAAACCAGTGGAATTGCTCATTGGCCGTGGAAGGGGGGTGGGAGGAGGAGAGGGAAAGAATATGATTCATATGACTATGGAAATTAGGAAAAATCTAAATTAATTAAATAAATAAACTTGTATATATATAT
>NW_025399947.1:0-6001 GCF_016433145.1 Gracilinanus agilis
ATATACATATAGATATAGATATAGATATAGATACATGTGTCTATCTTTATATATTCAAAGTATCTCAAAGATACAACCTCTCAAAGGCATAAACCACTCCCCTCACCCTATCCCCACGAGGAAGGCTCCTCAGGTCATTATGGGATATCTTGTTTACTATGTCAAATACAACATTATAGAAGAATGATCTCTTTGAAATGAATTCCACAGTTAGAAACTGGTTTAGAATAAAGACTAATCTTTTTTTTTTTAATTTTATGTTTATTGCCATGTAAAACCCACTTCCAAATTGGTCACTGTTATAAGAGCAAATTCATACCTAACCAAAACTGCCCAATAAAACCATAAGTACACTAATGTGAAAGATAGTATACTGAGATCCGCATCCATCTGACAGCAGCAATTCTTTCTCTGGAGGTGGATAGCATTCCCCAGAGGACTAATTTTTTAGAAGGTAGATATACTGATGTCTTTTTTCACATTACAGTCTTTTCCAATTCTGTCCACCCTCAGCTGTCATTGTAAGCAAACCCAGATCCCACAGCTACACTGTCTGATAGCATATGTAACATTTTGCCCCTGTAATCTCACACCTCTCTAAGGAAAGGAGGGAAGTGAATTCTCTCATCTGGCCTCAAATCAGAATTATTATATTCTACTCTTGTTTTCAAACTTTTAGACTAAAAAATATTTATTGTTTAGTACTGTCTTTCTTCCCCTGTGATGTAGTCTAACTAGACAAGGCTTCTTTCCCCAGGACTTGGAGAAAGAAATGGCTTGAATGACTGCTGAATAATAAATGCAATCCCTCACATCAGTTGAATTCTACCATCTCCTGTGTGTGTGTTCTTCTAGCCTATACATGATTAGGGTTTTCAAAAGGTACCACAGTTCTGCCTTTCCTAGACTGGAGCATGTGAAAAAGGCTTTAGCTTCCTTTGCCCTCCTGAGTACAAAATAGCACTATTCTTATCACTTATTGATACGGGGACCTAATCTCTACTTCTGGACAAGTCTGGTTGTCCTGGTACTATCCCCATGTGATGTCAGAATCCACAACAGATGCTAGAAAAATTGGGTAGGATGGGAAGACGATTAGTAAGGAGTCCCAATTTTTTTAGAATTTCATTCTAAAACACTGTCTAGATTTGTCCTTATACCAAAAGAGAATCCCCACGACTGCATACCCAGCAAATGGTCATGTGGCTTCTGCTTGAAACCTCCAGTGAGGATAGGATGTCTGCTACATCATCAGGTAGCATTTTCCATTTGGGGATAGATCTCACTGTTAGGATTTTTCCTCTGATGTTAGGCCTAAATTTGCCCCTTTGAACTTTTTACCTATTATTCATTCTTCTGCTCTCTCCCGAAAACCACATTTACTGTGTGTACCACTAGTGATTTGTGTATTATTAGTCTCCTCAAATGAAATAGGCTTAAATTGAAGGCAGATAGTGATATTCTTTTTCTTGAAATCTAGAACTGGACCAACACATTGGGATATTCCAATGAGGTTAAGAATTTACCCTTTTTTAAGATTGCTAGCTAAGTGTGGAATCATCCTACTCATTTGTAGGGTCAAGAGAGGAATACCTTTTCTCGAATGATGTTGGCCAAGAGCTTGGAAGGGATTCCATTTATTTTAACAAAAGTATTAAGTGCTTATTATGTGGTAGACCTTCAGGATAAAGTGTTGTTGTTATTAAACATCACTTTGTCTCTCTTCTCAAAGGGACTTCCATTCTCCTAAGAGAATATGACATGTCTAGAAATAAGCCTGACAAGATAGGTTCTGATAGAAACAAGAAAGACATTGGAAAAAATGCCATAGGGAAATGTGAGAAGGATAGAAACATTTTGCTATTGCTCTCTTTCAGTTTCCCCTCTTTCAACTAAAGAATGAAATGCAAATAGAGAATGCTTCCTAAAGGACATGAGAACTGAGCTGAGCCTTAAAGGAGTTCAACAGATTGAGGTGAGACTTGCCAAGGTATTCGGACTGAGTGAATGCTCAGAGAATGCAAATGACAGGAAAAGATCGAGCAACAATCCTAGCATTCAGTTTGGCCATAATATAGAGTGTACATGGATATAATGTGAAATGAGCCTAGAAAGGTAGGCAGAAACCAAATTGTAGAAGACCTTAAATGTCAGATTAGACTTTGTATTTGATACTAGAGATGACAAGGATCTCCTGACAGTTTTTTGAGCCAAAGAAGTAGGATGATCTGACATAGGCATTAAGAAGGTGATTTTGGTATATATGGGAAGGATGGATTTAAAAGGAAAGGGAATGTAGGTAGGGATATGAATTAGGAGTCTGTTATATTCATCTAAAACTTAAATGGTGGGAACTTAAAATAGTGAGGTGACAGCGGAAGAAGAGAAAAAGGGATGAATGTAGTTAATTGCAACGGTTATTTGTATAGCAGAATAAGGCAGCCAGGTAGCACATTATATAAAATACTGAACCTGAAGTCAGAAAGACCTGAGTTCAAATCTGGCTTCAAAAACTAGCTATGTGACCCAGGGCAAGTCATTTAATTGTTTCCCTTAGTTTCATCATCTGCAAAGTAATCTAGAAAAGAAAATGACAAACCATTCCTGTATCTTTGCCAAGAAAACCCAAATGGGGTCACAAAGAGTCAGACATGACTGAAAAATGATTAAACAAAACAGCACAGTAAAACTTGAAAAGTGTTTTGTATACTTTTCTCATTTGCAATGATTGAAGAATTGAAAAAGCACTTGTTAGGCATTTACAGTATTCCAGCCACTATACTAATCACTGGGAATTATAGACAAGGAAGACAGTCCTGCCCTAGTTTATATGCTAATAGGAGAGGCCAAAAGATAAAGAGGAGCTGGTAGGATATGCCCACCCCCAGCATGGTTTGGAAATGCCCAAAGAAGCCCCATGATGGCCTAGTTTCAAGCAAGATAAAGGAACCAACAGAGGCAGAGTTCTAATTCCAGTAGAGAGAGTTGAGAATGGCTAGAGTGTAGGTGACATGGTTTGGAAATGTCTAGGGAGAGGAAATGATAACTCTTAGCAACTGAATGAATGTGGGAATTAAAACAATGGGAAGAGTTAGAAATCAGCCCAAGGTTTCAGGTCTGGATGACTAAGAAGATTTTAATATTCATTGCTCTGACCTTGTTTTAAAGTCTTAGCATAGATCATAGATCATAAGACCTATCCCTGGAAGCAGCAGTGGAAATTGCCAGAATTTCAGGGAAAAGCAAATTGAGGCTTAGATAAGGTCCACTGCCCAAAGTCATCAGGTAACCTGGAGGCAGAGCTGGAAATTCTAATTCTCATATATTTATTTGCAATCTGCTTCTCAAATGGATTTCTCTATCACTGAAAGGAAAACCCGATACAGCCAATCCTGACAACTCTGAACATTGAGTTGAGTCAGTTCTATGAATGACATGAGGCAACTTGTTATTTCCACCATTCTAAATGGGGCAGTAATTAGTGCAAATTCCCAAAGGCAACGGCATGAATGGATTCTCTCATACACGTCTGCAGAGAAATGCTGTCTATTTCTCACAAAGGGCATGATTAGCTCTTTCTGCTTGTAAGGGACATATATACCTTCTACTTCTGCCATTAACCAGCCTCACTTGACTAGGGCTCCTGTGGGCCTGTTGCCTTTGTGTTCCTAAAACCTTTAGGAATATGAGTAGCTGAAATCCTTCCTGACGTCTGTGTGCAGATGTACCCTTTGCCGGATGCAGTTGTTCCAGGAAAACCAGCTGTCAGAGAAATTGCCTGCTATTTCAAAAAGGGCCCTTTTAGGGAGCACCAAAAGCTTGCTTCATTTTCAGAATATTTCACTGATCAATCCTGCAATACCCTTTATGGACTCAGACCTTTAAAATGAGCAGAGTATTCAGCTAAATTGTCTAATCAAAAGAATGTTTCTATTTTTGTGGTGTTGGTGTTGCTTTCAAAGGTAACACTTGGATATACCATCCTTTCATCTGTTACTTTTGTTGTTGTAAACTTGGGTGCTACAGGATTTCTATTTTGAATTCCAAATGTTCTGCACAAACCGGATTAGAGCATATTAGAGAAGATGGCTTTGGAAATTTCACAGCAGGCTGCTGGAGGAAGCTTAACTATTAGAAAAACTATTGTTGGAAAGGGAAAAGAAGAATATTATATTATGACATAAAAATCCATAATTGTATTTAACTTGTACATCTGGGACAAATTTATAATCCTATTCCTTTTTTCCTTTTTATAAAAAAAATAGATTTTTAAAAGTTTACAGGAACTGTGATAATTAGATTAAGTCTACACTGCCCATCTTTAGATTTAATCACCAAAGGTGAGAGCATCTTCCAATTCTGGGAGGTCCTAACCCACGTGTGCTAGAGTGAGTAACGAATCAGAATCAATGAGAAAGCGTCTATTGTGATTGGACACACAAGGCTGGGGGAAGGCACTGAAAGTGACACACACGTGACCCCTTTAAAAGAAGGAGTTGAGTGAGTGAGGCAGCTTCTGGTTTGCTGAAGGGAACCTGAGGGAGCTTTGCTGATTCGTGACTAAGACTGTTCCACGTGGTGAGTTTAAATATTGAATCTTTCTGAACTTCTATTAAGAAACTTCCTTTTATAGACGCTGTGAGTGGAGTTTGCTCCATTCACCTCCGGGCCTCAGGCCCTTTAACCCTCAGCTGAGGGTTAAGATCTACCTAGATTAATTAGTGAGATAGATTCTTATTTTCTTCCTCTCTCTCTTCTCTCATGTAAATAAACTTCCATAAAAGTCAATTTTGATTTGAGATTATTCTTCATTGAGGATTGATAATAGTTCAATCCTCTGGCAACCATCTTTAATATATTGAACCCATAAAACCCCCTTTTCACCCTTAAAGAACCAACATTTGAGTTCATGATTTGGGATGAGTTTTTAGATATAAATCTTGCTAATGGTGGGAAGATTCTGAGAGCTTTTAAAATAATGACCTGAAAATGGGTACTAGCATCACTGTTGTGGATTCTCTCTCTTCAGGATCAAAGCTCCCCAACTCTGATCCAGAAATTTCATCACTGAGTTAAGCCCTTTTAGAACATGGTTGTAGTGGCAAGGACCTTTGATTTGGAAGCAGAAGACCTGAGTTTTCAGGGCAGCTGCGCAACTTGCTAAAGCCATATCTAGATGTTGCAGGTAAGTTCATTTCTCAGAACCTCTATTTGTTCCTATAAAAATGGGAATGACATTTGTCTCCTTATTTCACACTATCATTGTGAGGAACTATGAGCAATCAATCAATATTAAGGCTCCATGGCCACACCACGACCTCTGTGTGGAAGAGTTAAAGAGTTTTTCAGGTTTAAGAAGATAAGTAACTGTCTCCCAAACAGTTACTTTCTGATTGATTCCATTCAAAATTGACAGCTTTCCATGAATATGGGGATCCCAGGATGGGAATATTTATTTATAGGGTAGAATAATGCCGTGAGTAAAATGTACCATACTGAAAGTAGCAATGCCTTTTTTTCAGTAATAACAATAACAGTGTGAAACACTGATATTTTAAGTCCATTTTTCCTCCTGATTTAATAATTGCTTCAACCCCCTGCTTGGCTTCAGCTGTGGGAAGATGTAGGTACTTAGTACAGGAGCTCAGCCAAAAGGTACTTGCCAGGGCTTAGGGGAAGTTGGCAGCTGCCAATGTGGTGATTTGAGAAGTGTCAAAAGCCCCCTCTCATTCTGAAATAACTCCCCCACCAGTTTGCCATCTGCCTAACTTTCCCACTATTACTCATTCTCTTAGTTTAAGACATTGAAGGCTCATATTCAAAGAACATTGAGGTATAGTGGTTAGAACACTGGACAGTAAAATCAGGAAGCTGAGGGTTTGTATCCTGTCCCCATCACTCCTTGAATGTATGAATGTGAACAAGTTGCTTAACCTCTCTGAGTCTGGATATAAAATGGAGATAATTACAGCATCAACTTCATAAGGTTGTCCTGAGCAAC
>NW_025399948.1:0-2605 GCF_016433145.1 Gracilinanus agilis
TATATATATATATATAGAGAGAGAGAGAGAGAGAGAGAGAGAGAGAGAGAGAGAGAGTTGTAAATAGTTGCTAGTCCCATGAAGGTCTTAGCCAAATATGAAGATCACAAGATTTTCTTATCTGGCTAATGTCAAATGCAGGACTACATACTTGTACAAAGTATATTATATCTACATAAAGACTAAATCATCCTGTCCATTGGGGATTCTGGACTCTATCTGGGAGCAGATCCCCAAACCCCCCCATCCTTACCCTTACCTTTCAGAGAGACCCTATTCAACATAATTATAATTCAGTGATGGGCAACCTTTTGAGTTTGGTGTGTCAAAATTTGCCAAAAAACTGAGCATAACTCGGGTGGTGTGTCACTTTGAGAAAAAACACCATAATTTTGTGATATTTATAGTTTAAATAACAAAAATGTATAATTATAATATAGAACTTTATTTAATAAATCAAAATAGGTAAATTAATATAGGTAGAATTGTTATCTATAGTGCACAGGAATGAGGCCTCATACTTCTCTGTATGCAGCCACATGCTGTCATTGAAAATGACTACATGTGTTGGTGCTGATATGCATGTCATAGGTTTGCCATCACTGCTATAGTTTATAGATTAGAACCAGAGATAGAGCAAAGGGAAGGAGAAGCTTTGGGTAGGAGATTGAATTGGTTCCCCAAAATGAAGGACCTTGGATTAGACATTTTTTTTTTATCCTGGGACTCCATTCAAGGAGCATAGGGCCACAACCAGTAGGCAATGGGACACAGTTGCTCAGGGTCACCCAGCTGGGAAATGTCCGAGGCCGGACTTGAACCTAGGACCTTTAGTCTCTAGGCCTGGCTCTCAATCCACTGAGCTAGCCCAGCTGCCCCTACTTCAGGTTGCAGTTTCTTTAGCAGATGTAGTTTTTACAGGGTGGGGTTGCTAGCTCCACGCCCAACCCTCCTCCTTTTTCGTCCCGGCTAGGGACCGTCCTTGGCCCAGGAGTGGTAAGGGTGGGCAACAGGGGTCAAGTGACTTGCCCAAGGTCACACAGCTGGAAGTGTCCGAGGCTGGACTTGAACCTAGGACCTCCAGTCTCTAGGCCTGGCTCTCAATCCACTGAGCCACCCAGCTGCCCCGGATTAGACATTTAGGGTGACCT
Source organism: Gracilinanus agilis (assembly GCF_016433145.1). Taxonomy (NCBI): domain Eukaryota; kingdom Metazoa; phylum Chordata; class Mammalia; order Didelphimorphia; family Didelphidae; genus Gracilinanus; species Gracilinanus agilis. The sequence continues at coordinate 1,152 of NW_025399948.1, forward strand.
AATTCCTCTGACCACCACCTTTATCCATCACCCTGATCATCTTAATAAATACATTAGCAGTCAGATAGCTTCCAGTTTATTGTGAGACAAGAGGCAAAGGGGATCTCATAGCTTTGCCTGGCTGAATCCATCTTTGAGCCACCGGTGCCGACAACCTGACAGTGGGGAGGCTTGTGGGGACACTGGTTCCGGGCAAGATTGAAGAGTTTCATTTCATACCTCATCTTGCATGAAAGCCTTCCCTCTAACCTTTGAGGGCCAGCTCACCCTCCCCAAATGACCACCATCCAGGTGAAACCTCTTTCGAGTTATTCCAATATTATTGGCACCACAACAGAGGGAAGAGAGAATGACCACACTGACCCATCTCTCTTTCCCACCTAATCCCTCTCTTTTTGGGCCATTAATACATAGAGAGCATGATCCATAGTAGGTAGAATATAAATACTACCTTTTTTCTTTTTCTTTTTTTTCTTTTTTACTATAATAGATAAAAGATAGATATGCAGATTTGGCATGCCTCTTTCACTGAGATGACCACTGAACCCATAGGAGCTAATGAGATTATGAGACAAAGGATCTAGGTAAAGATCACTAATATTGATAACAATAGTGATAATGAGATTTCTGTTCATTTGCAGTTGATAAACTAAAATTTGGGCAAAATTCAACTGTCAAGGGGTTCCGGGTTAAGATGGCGGCAGAGTAAGAAGCAGCTCTTAACCTTTCCTGACCAAAACACACAAAACTCCTCAAGGGGACATAAAAACAAGTCCAGACGAATGGAGGAACCCCACAACAGGGCACAGCGTGGAAGGTACGTGGAATCGAGGCATTTCCATGCTACAAAGGGGTGAAACAGCTCTCACTAAATCTTGGGCTTAGCAACCACCCCACTCCCACCCCCTCCATACACAACACCTATAGCGCTGAAGCCAGCTAAAAAGAAATAGAGCAAGTTTGGGGCACCCATCGAGTCATTGACAGTTCCGAGGCCTGTTCCTGAGAGCAGCAAGATTTAGGACCCCAAAAAGCTAACGAACGCACACAAAATTTGAGCGTGGAAGCAGGACGCCAAGAGCGGACGCAGGACACAGAGTACTGGCTGAGAGCGCAGGCACGGGCGGAGGCGTGGGTGGAGGCAGACACAGCCAGGAGCTAAAGCTCTGAAACCCTGAGTGGGGAACCAGTGCAGACGGGTATACAACTGTGGAAGCAGCGCCCTGAGACTTGTGGGGGATGGGAAAGAGGGGCTGAATAGCAGGGGACACCAAGAGAAACTTGAGTGAATAAGAAAATAGGATATTCTATTACACACAAAGAGGGCATGGGAGGGAGAGGGGACAAATACTATTATAAGAAGGAGAGGAAGAGAGCATTAAGAGGTAATAATCAAACCTTACTCTTAGTGTAATCAACCCGGAGAGGGAAGAGTAGCTATACTATCCATTGGG
>NW_025399949.1:0-9092 GCF_016433145.1 Gracilinanus agilis
ACTCCCAATTCTCCCATTTTGCAGACTCCTCAGGGCAATAGTGGCTCCCCCCCCAAAAAGTTTCGCGTCCTGTAAAACCTCCTTGGGGCAGGGGTAGCCCAGGGCAAACTCTCCCTGCCAGGAGATCTTAGGGGGAGAAGTGCCCCCCCACCCCAACCCAGGTCTTTTGGAGCACCACGGGGCAAGGGCCAGACCCGCTAACTTGAGAGTGACCAGAGATCCTCGGGGACCCCGGGGGGCGGCTTTGGTCACTCTGAGCAACACGAGGGGAACGAGCGGCCTCGGAGCTGGGGCGCCCTGAGGAGGCAAAGGCGAGCAGCGGGGAGCAGGAGTAGGGGCGCATGCGTCGGCCGAGGCTCCCTCCGGCACGCGGCCCCCTCCCCAGGAGCCCCGGGTGCTCCGACAGCTCCGGGGGTTGGGGGGAGCCCGCTCGCTGCGCAAGCGCAGCAGCGGCCGTTCTGGCCCTTACCCGGCTCCAGCCGATCACGTCGTCGGTGCTCGAGTCGTCGACCAGAGCCCAGAGCTTGGCCAGGAAGCCGGACACCACGGTGGAAGCCCCCTCCATGACGCTAAGAGTCGGCACTGGCACGACAAGGCGGAGGAAGAGGCAGACAGTGCGCAGTCGAGAGCAGAACTCCGACAACTGGCCTCGGAGCCCCAGGCTGGCCCGGGAAGGCCAGCCATAGGCCCCGCCCCGTCGCCTTGGTGGGGCGGGGCCCAGAGCCCTGAGAGAGCCTTGATTGGCCTCTGTGACAATGACGTCACGACTGGGCGGGGGAACATATGACCTCGAGCCACGCGTGGGGGGAAAGCTAGGCAAGAACCCGAGACACACGAGGGGAGGGGAAGGAAAGGGAAGGAAAGGGAAGGAGGGGGCGAGTACCCTTGCCCTTGGCATTGGTGCCTACCTGAGTCCTTTGCTTTTGGCCTGGCTTGGCAACCCCCCAGATAGCTACTTAGGCCTCAGTTAGAGTACTAGCCGTGCCTGTGCCGGTTGAACGAGCCTATCATAATCCTTCCTTTCCTTCCTTCCTTCTTTCCTTCTCTCCTTCTTTTCCTCTCTCCTAGGTTATCAGGGTCAAGGGACTTGCCCAGAGTCACGCAGTTAGGAACACGGTACTTAATGCTTAGAGCTGTCAAGGGACCTTAGAGACCCACCTAGTCTAGCTGCCCTCCTTTTGCCCAGGTTGGATAGATTTGAATGCAGGACTTCTAATTCCAAATCCATGACTGATTCCCATCACCCCAAGGTTCATAAATGACTGTCTTTTGGGACCTTAGAGACCCTCTATCTAGTCCATATATTCCCAGCCCTTGCTTTGATTTCAGTAAGCCTCAGAGGACTCCCTACTCAATAGGAAATGAAATAATGTTCAGCGCTTACCACCCATGCACAAAAGAAATAAACTAGAGCTCAATTAATAGCTCAATTAAACTCCTGTTGACTTCATTTCCAGAAGATAGTACAGTGATTTAGCAAATATTCCCCTACCATCAGGAAAGCTTCACACAGTACCTGCTCTCTACCCCACGCCTACTCCACGTCCACGTCAGGGCGTGGGGGCCAGTCCAACCTCCCTCTTTTTGCCAAGAGGGAAGAACCAGCCCAGAGAAAAGATCTGCCCCAAACCTGGAAGCCGGCAGAGCCGGAGGATCTTTAGGACCTGGAAATGGTCTTCTGACTTGACCGTTTGTCTCCCAAGACCCTCCATGGCCCCCTTTCGGTGTCTTCTGCCCCCTTACTTACTCCCGCCTCCAGGAAGGAGTGCCGTCCCTCTTCTTCTCAGCTTTTCAGCTTCCTTTAAGTCCCCACTCAAATCCCCCTTCTACAGGAAGCCTTCCCCATCCCCTGGGAATTGTAGAGCTTTTCCTCTGTTGATGATTTCCTATTCATCCTCTCCACAGCTTGTTTGTGTGGGCTTGTCCCTAACCTTTGAACCCCTTGAAGATTTCTTGCCCCTCTTTTTATACTCAACATTTAACCCAGTGCCTGATACATAGTAAATCCGGAGTGTTTACTGATAGAGTGGTTGATAGGTTTCTGGGTCAAGCCAGATTTGACCCTGGAATGGAGGTGAAGATGCCCCCAGAAAAAGCCATCCCCGGGAGGTTAATAGCGTTAGCAAGAGAGTGTCAAATGCAAAGCTCTGGATTCTAATCCTACCACTGACACATAGTTGCTGTGAGCCTGTGGGCCGGTTCCCTAACTCTCCACGTGGTAGACAAAGTAGTGATGGATTTTCCACTCTGAGATTAGAATCATAGGACTGGACAAACAGAAAAAAAAAGGCAAGGTCTCCGAAAATGCCCCCCAGGACCAGGCTACCTTTTCTATTCCATGGAGCCCTGAGAATAGTATCAATACTTCCATTCCTAAAATAATACTAGTAGTAACAATATAATGTTGTTTAGCCATGCTCAATTCTTTGTAACCTTGTGGGGTTTCCTGGGCAAAGAAACTAGAGTGGTTTGCCATAGCCTTCTCCAGTGGGTTAAGGTAAACAGAGGTAAAGGGACTTGCCCAGGGTCCTACAGCTAGAAAGTCTTTGCTACTGTTCGAACTCAGCTCCTTGTGATTCTAGCCCCACCGAGCCACCTAGTTGTCTCCAGTAACCATATAATAGCTAGCATGCATGTTTAGAATTCTTCAAAGGATACGAAATGTCTTATTACCATCATCTCGTTTTATCCTCACAATAGGCCAAGGAAATAAGTGTTATCAGTATTCCCATTGTACAGATGAAGAAATTGAGGCAGACAGAGCTTGAGTGACTTGCCTAAGATCACACAGCTAGCGTCTGAAGCTAGATTTGATCCCATGTCCTGACTCCACCACCCAGTGCTGCAAATTGTTCTCTGACTCTAGTCCCCTTTCTGCCAACTTCCCTGCCCCAAACCCTTTTGCAAACCATCACTCTTCTATATGTCTTCTCTTCCTCTATTAGAACATATAGTCTTTGAAATACTGGCTTTGCTAGTATTGGGGCGGCGGCGGGTTGGAGAGGGTTTGGGGAGAAGGTCATGGCTGTTTCCATCTCCTGATTCTGACAATCCGGGAGTTTGCCACAATTTCTCCTTCTAGCTGGCACAACCTTCCCTCCTGCCCACAGTGGCCAACTTGTCTCCCTCCCACCATCACATATCTTTACATTTGCCAAGGCCTCTCATCTGCCCTATCTCTGACCATGAGGAGCAAAGTAATATTGTGTGCTTGTGTATTCCCCACAGTCAGATATCCTAGAGCCCTTTCTCTGTCCTCACCCATCTCAGTTCTTTCCCACAAGGCAGCCTTTGGCACTCTTCCTCCCTTCTATCAGTCTCTGAAGAGTCTGCTCTTTCTTCCAGGCCTCCCAGCCTCCACTGTTAGCACTCCCTCACCTAGCAGGTCTTTCTTGGCATTGCTTTCCCTCTCTACTTCTCAGTGGCTTTGTTCTACTTTGCCTTCATTGGTTCCATAAGTACCTTATGACCCTGCTTAGCTAGGAGCCCCCAGACTCATCTCAAATAGCACTTTCTTCAGGAGGGCTTTCCCACCCACCAGCCCCTTATATGCACCTTATATTTAACAGTCATATCCCACCTTCCAATGGAAGTTACCCAAGGGCAGCGAAAGGTTTTCCTCCTTCCTTTGTCACCCCAGCTCCTAGCTTGTGTCCGGTGGATCCGCAGCACAGGACTTCCTTAATAAATGCTTCATTGTTTATTTTTGCTCTCCTCAGGACAGCACGGGCATTGAATAGGAAAAAGAAATATCTATATATAATAGAAATTCACGTTTTCATATGGAATCCTCTTTTCTCTGTAGTTTATATATATATATAGTTCTCTTTTTTAGATTCCAAAATATTTGTGGCAGCTGGAGCAGTCAGTCAACAAGCATTAAAAAAAAATAAAACCCTTATCTTCGGTCTCAGAATCAATGCATTGGTTCCAAGGCAGAAGAGCAGTAAAGGCTAGGCAATGGGGGTTAAGTGACTTGCCCAGGGTCACACAACTAGGATTTGAGTCTAGGGTCCCTTGTCTCCAAGTCTAGCACTCTACCCACTGAGCACCCTAGCCACCTCACCTTCCGTTTTATTTTTTTTTTAAATTTTTTAAACCCTAATATCTTTTATATATATCCTTCTATATTAATTTTATTTGTTACAGGGCTAGGCAATGGGGGTTATGTGACCTGCCCAGGGTCACACAGCTAGGAAGTGTCTGAGGCCACATTTGAACCCAGGACCTCCGGTCTCTAGGCCTGGATCTCCATCCACCGAGCCATCCAGCTGCCCCCCTCTCACCTTCTGTTTTAGAACCAGTAGTATGTATTGGTTTTAAGACAGAAGAACAGTAAGGGCTAGGCAATGAGGGTTAAGTGAATTGCCCAATGCCACCCAGCTAGGAAGTGTCAGAGGCCAAATTTAAACCCAGGGCCTCCCGTCTCTAGGGCTGGCTTTCAATCCACTGAAATACCTAGCTGCCCCGACAAGCATTTTTAAGTTCCGGAGGGAGAAAGAAAGAAAGGCAAGGCCTGGGCGTCTGCAAGGAACTCAGTGTAAAAGGGGAGAAAATATGCAAACAACTTTATACAGACAGGATATATAGTTAGATCAATTGGTGCTAATTTCAAAGGGAAAGAACTAAGATTAAGAAGGACTGAGAAAGACTTCTTGGGGATGGGACTGTAGCAGAGACTTGATAGAAGCCAGGGAAGCCCAGGTGAAGATGAGGAGGGAGGGAATTCCAGGCCTGGGAGACAGCCAGTGGAAAGGCAAAATGCCCAGTCAGGAGACAGAGCAGGGAGACCAGTGTCACTGCCTTGTAGAGTACAAGGACAGGAGTAAGTTATGAGCCTAGAAAGACTATGAAGGGCTTTAAAGTCAAAAAGAAGATGTTATATTTGCAGTTGGAGATAATCAGAAACCAGCGGAGATCACTGAGATTACAGATTACAGACTTTCCTTTTAGAAAGAACACTTTGGAGGCTGAAACTGGAGGATGGACTCAAATGGGGAGAGGCTGGAGGAAGGCAGACCCTCCCCTCAGGGTATTGCAGTAGCCCAGGCATGAGGTGATGAGGGCCAGAGTGGTGGCCATATAAAAGGAGAGAAGGGAGTATATATAATGACAAATGTTTGAGGGGATATCGACAAATAGGAACACTAATACATTGTTGGTGGAACTGTGAACAGATCCAACCATTTTGGAGAGCAATCTGAATTATACTCAGAGTTGTAAAACTGGGCATACTTTTTTAATTCAGTAATAAGACTATTAGGTTTGTTTCCTAAGGTGATCAAGTTAAAAAGGAAAAGAAACTATATGTTCTAAAATATTTCTAGCAGCTCTTTTTGTGGTGGCAAAGAAATGGAAACTGAAGGAATGCCCATCAATTGGGGAGTGGCTGACCAAGTTGTGGTCTATGATTTTAATGGAATATTATTGCACCACAAGGAATGACAAGATGGTCAAAAAAAAAAAAAAAGAAGCCAGAAACACTTATATGAAGTGATGCAAAGTGAAGTGAGCAGAACCACGAGAAAATTGTATGCCGTAACAACAATAATGTATGATCAATCGTGAATGACTGTCTTAACTATTAGCGACAAGCAAGGACCTGGACAATTCCGAGGGACTCATGATGAAAAAGGCCAGCCACCTCCACAGAAGGAACAGATGGAGTCCAAATGCAGATCGAAACATTCCATTTTTCCTTATATTTCCTCCGTGAATCTTTCTTGAATGTAGGCAATGTATGTCTTGTTTCACAATGTGACAAATGGGGAAACATGTGATTTATAAAAATATATGTACAACCCGTACCCTGTTACCTGACTTTTTGGGGAGGTGAGGCGAGAGGGAGGAAAAAAGAAAGACTGAGAGATAGGCTTTTTTTTTCTCATTAGTTACATGAAAATTTGTTTTTCTTGGACAAGAATGTTTATTATAATGTATTATATATTTCTAATAAATCACAACTATTATATTATTGTCTTGTCACGTGTTATACTATATATAAAAATAAAAATAAGTGATACCCAAAGGAAATATATGAGAGACAGGGAGATAAGAGAGGTGAAGGGTAACAAGTCAAGCTCTGAGATTGGGAGAATGACAGTACCTTCAACAGTTAATGGGTTCAGAAGAGTGGAGGGCTTGAGAGATAGTTAATGAGTTCAGTTGAGTTCAAAGTAAGTAGGGTTAGGGTTATGCCCACTTTGAGCTGTCCGATAGGCAGTTGGAGAATTGACTCTGTAGACCAGGAAGGAGGTTTCGATCGGAGAACTAGATTGGAGAATCACTGCTTGTAGAAATAATCATTGAAGGGGCAGCTGGGTAGCTCAGTAGATTGAGAGTCAGGCCCAGAGACGGGAGGTCCTGGGTTCAAATCTGACCTCAGACACTTCCCAGCTGGGTGACCCTGGGCAAGTCACTTGACCCCCATTGCCCACCCTGACCACTCTTCCACCTAGAAGCCGATACACAGAAGTTAAGGGTTAAAAAAAATAATCATTGAATCCATAGGAGCTGATGACATTCCCAGGCCAAATAGAAGAGAGGGAGAAGAAGAGAGGACCCAGGAAAGAGTCTTGTGGAACACCCACATTTAGGAAGTGAGATCTGAATAAAGATCTGGCAAAAGGGGACCATGAAGAAGAAGTCGGAAGAAGAGAGCAGCGCCATCCCCCTCCCCCACCCCCCCCCAGATCTGGAGAGGATGAAGGAGAAGACAGGGATTTGGACCAGGTCAAAGGCTGCAGAGAGGACAAGAAGGATGAGGATGGCGACGTGGTCGTTGGCTTTGGCAATTAAGAGACCCTTAGTGACTTTGGAGGGAGTGGATTCAATGGAATGATAAGGCTGGAAAAAGGGGAAAGAAATGAAGTAGAAACATCCCTCGTAGGTGGCCTCCTCAGGGAGTTAGCCACAAGAGGTAGAGAGATCTGGGCCTGGTGGGTAGAGCCCTGAACTAGCCATCAGGAAAACCTGAATTCGAATCCTGTCTGAGACACAGAATAACTGTATGACCCATGGCATAGCATTTCATCTCTCTCAGGCTCAGTTTCTTCATCTGTGAAATAGGGCACTCCTAACACCTATTTCCCAGGCTTGTTGCCAGGATCAAATGAGATATCTGTAAAGTGTTTTGTAAACTTGAAACTGCCGTGGAAATATGAGCTATTGCGATGATATTTTAAAGTTCATAATAAAATTTAAAAATAAACTTCAGGGGGGCAGCTGGGTAGCTCAGTGGATTGAGAGCCAGGCCTAGAGACAGGAGGTCCTAGGTTCAAAACCCGGCCTCAGCCACTTCCCAGCTGTGTGACCCTGGGCAAGTCACTTGACCCCCATTGCCCACCCTTACCACTCTTTCACCTATGCAACAATATACCGAAATTAAGGGTTTAAAAAAAAAAGCAAAAAAAAAAAAATAAACTTCAAAGCACCCTATTAAGAGAGAGAGATACACAAAGAAAAAAAAACACACACACGGCGGTGTGAGAGGAAAATCAGAGGAGGGCAGCTGTGTGGAAGCCAAGGGGGTTGAGAACATAATTATAATTCCTATTTCCAAAGCACTTTAAGGATTACAAAGTACTTTTCTCAGGACACCCCTGTGAGGCAGGTAGTATGAGAACGAATATCCCCATTTTACAAAGAGGAAAGTTGAGGCAGGAGAGAATTATAATCTGGCATTCCAAGCCCTTTAGTGCCTAGCCTCCTCCTACCTTTCCAGACTTCTCACCCCCCCCCCCCCCACTGCCCAACACATTACTCTTCCATCCAATGACACCAACTTCCTGGCTGTTCCACAAACAAGAGTCTTTGGGGGCACATCTCTGGGGTCTTGGCGCTTTCTCTGACTGGGGGGATATCTGGAGCCTACTCCTTCCACCCCTGGCTACTGACCTCCCTGGCTTCCTTGAAGTCCCAGCTCAAATCTCCCCATCCACAGGAAACCTCCCTCGACTCTTCGTGATTCCAGAGCCTTCCCTCAGTTCATCATTTCCTACTTAGATCCTGTCCCTGGCTTGCTTTGGATCGATTTGTCCCCATCTTTTCTCCCCCGTTAGACTGCCAGCTCCTTGAGAGCAGGGGTTGTCTTTTACTTCTTTTTGTAGCCCCAGCACTTAGTAGAGCGACAGGCACATAGTAGGTACTCAGTAAAATTGTCGAACTCTAATGCCCCCTCCTCCAAAGACTCTTTCCTGATCTCCAGTGACACTAAGGAATTCCTGTAGCTAATGCTATCTGCCCAGGAGGAGAGGAGCTACCAAAGGAGACAGGATAGCCCAATGTGAAGAACGTCCGATTTGGGATCCGGGGTCCTAGAGAAAAATCCTGGCCCTGTCACTTACTGGCTGTGTGACCTTAGATAGATCATTGAACATCTTTGGACCTCAGTTTCTCTCTGAGGTTAGAATGCCTTTTTCTTCATGCATTGAAATCTTTGTGTTTGCCACACCTTCACTTCTAAATCCATCCATCACTTGTAACAAAGTATAAAAGAGAGAGAACTAGGGGTGGGAGGAGACAGAGAGAGAAAAAGACAGATACAATCAGAGAGGGACAGAGAGAAGGCAGATACACAGAGAAAGACAAAGAATCAACATATCAGCCAGGTTCAATGATACATTTGATATTCCTTTTTTTTAAAAACCCTTAACTTCTGTGTATTGGCTCTTTGGTGGAAGAGTGGTAAGGATGGGCCATGGGGGTCAAGGGACTTGCCCAGGGTCACCCAGCTGGGAAGTGTCTGAAGCCAGATTTGAACCCAGGACCTCCCATCTCTAGGCCTGACTCTCAATCCGCTGAGCTACCCAGCTGCCCCTTGATATTCCCCACCATCCCTATAGTCTCCCACCTCTTCCTTTAAAGCATAAAAGTTTGTTTCATCCTCTTTCCCCCAAATCCAAGTTTGATCATTATAATTATGCATCCTTTGGCTTAATTTTGTATATGATTTTGACTGCTGAATTCACTTCCTTTTAAAAAAATAGCTAATTTTTTTCAGTCAGCAAGCATTTAAAAAATATCCTACCCACTGCTCCCAATCGAGCAAATCTCTCTCTCTCTCTCTCTCTCTCTCTCTCTCTCTCTCTCTC
>NW_025399950.1:0-5090 GCF_016433145.1 Gracilinanus agilis
CCCCCCCCCCCCACCACCACACACACACATACACACATAATTTGATCCTTACTAGTAGCTAATATTTCTATAGCACTTTTGAGGTTTACATATATATGCAAACACATATCTATAAACATATACATATATAAATAGTTTGATCCTTACTAGTAGTTAATATTTATAAGTACTTTTAAGGTTTAAAGTTATGTAGATGTATAATTCAATCCTTACCACAATCCTGTGAAGTAGGTGCTATTATCATCCCCATTTTATAGCTGGAAACAGAGGCTAAAATGTTGAATGACCTACCCAGGGCCACATAGTAAGTGTCTGAGGCTGGATTTGAACTCGGATCTTCCTCTAAGAGAGGCAATTGCCCAATACAGGGCTGGCCTTGGAGTCAAATAGACCTGGAGCCGAGTCTTGCCTCTGAAACAACCTAGGTGCGTGATCATGACTAAAACATAGAGCCTCTCCGTGCCTCAGGTAACTCAGCAAGCCTGTGAGTTGCAGATGAGGTGCTCTCTGCTTTGGTGGAAGGAAGCTATACACCTGGAGCTCCCTAAACCAGTAAAGGCCCAGAGCCAGAACAGACAACTCTATAAATGACCCAGAAGAGATCATCGTGGAATGTGCTTTCTTAGAGATTTTAAAGAATTAAGTATCCACCTTTTTAGGTTCAGCTAGGTCCAGTGTTGCCTAATGGTAGGAAGAGAGATGATACGATCTCTCCAAGTCCCCATAATTCTGTGACAGGGCTGGATGCCCTTCCTAGAGGAGGCTGCCCAAATTCCTAAGCAGGACAAGCCATTTTTGTTTTCTGGAGACTGCGACATGGCATGGCAGTAAACGTACCATACTGTGTTCCAAGGATTCCAAATGACTCCATGTCCTGACTCTGCCACTCATTTCCTAGCTGTTTAACCCTTTGCCATTTCACTGAACTCTTCCAGCCTCAGTTTCCTTGTCCTTAAAATGGGGATGATAATACTTCTGCTGCCTTTCTCAGGAGGAAATCTCAAATTCTATATAAATAAGAGGGCTCTTGGGGGTTCCTTCTCCCTCATCCCTGAAATGGCAAAAAAAATTTAAAAAGTGCAGGTTACCTAATTGCCCTCTGGAATAGTTCAGAGGGCAATCGGTTATGGACTTAATCCTGGAAACTTGGCCTTTTCCCACCCATTTGCATGAAAAACCTGCAGTTCAGCATTCCAGTTCAACTGAGAACCAGATCTGGCCTGAAGGCACCCACATGTAACTCATGTGGAATTTCAGTGGGAGTGGCTAGTCGGCGGGTGAGAGCAAACCTGATCCACTGTTTCTGACAACCTGAGTGTGCCTTTCCTTCCCTCACAGACACTTCCATCTTCTTCTTTTTTCTCAGGGCAAGTTTATCCGAATCCACTTTGGCACCACTGGCAAACTGGCTGGGGCTGATATTGAGAGCTGTAAGTGGTAACTAGCTTTTGGCACTAGGGAGGCTTTTTCTGGGACCCTGAGTCCACTGCCACGGCCTTTGGGGAAGGTCGTTGTTGCCCTGGAGGGCATCTGGAGAAGGACAACCGGGATGATCAAGGACCTTGAGTCCATCAATCAATGAACCACCAGCCATAAGAGGATGGGGTGAAGGAAATGGGGATGTTTAGCCAGAAACCAAGACTCTGGCAATAATCGTTGTCTTCAAGGACTAGGAAGGCTGCCTTCTTGCAGAAAGGGGACTAGACTTCTTCCCTTTGGGGCTAGAAGCAATGGGGGGAAATTACAAAGAGGCAAATTCCAGAGCTATTCCAAAATGGAATGGACTGCTCTACAAAGAACTGGCTTTCTCTCTCATTAGACAGTTTCAAGCAAAGAATGGATGCCCACTGGGCCAACGCGTTAGAGTACGTCTTCTTTTTGGGATATGGGTTGAAACAGTGGGATGCTCAGGTCCCATCTAACTCTCAGTCTGTGTGTCTATAAAAGCCAATCAGTCAGGGGCAGCTAGGTGGCTCAGCGGATCTCAAACCAGACTTCGAGATGGGAGGCTCTAGATTTAAATCTGGTCTCAGATACTTCCTAGCTGTGGAACCCTAAGTAAGTCACTTGATTCCAGTCTCCTAGTTCTTACCGCTCTTCTGTTTTGGAACCAATACATAGTATCAATTCTAAGACAGAAGGTAAGGATTTTTAAAATGCCATTCAGGCAACTGACAAATATTTATTAAACATTCTTTGTGTGCCAAGTGGGCAGCTAGGTTGCACTGTAAATAGGCTTGGAATCAGGAAGACTCTTCTTCATGAGTTCAAATTTGACTTCAGACACTAGCTGTATGACCCTGGGCAAGTCATTTAACCCTGTTTCATCAGTTTCCTTATCAATAAAATGAGCTGAAAGAAATGGCAAACTACTCCAGTGGCCAAAGAAACCCCAAATGGATTGATAAGACCAAGCACTGCACTAAGTGCTAGTGCTACAAAGAGAGGCAAAAATAGTCCCTTCCCTCAAGGAGATTACATTCTAATGAGGGAGGCAACACATAAATAACTGTGTACATACAAGTTGCATACTAGTAGACAGTAGGTAAATTTATTTGTTTTTTGTTTTTTGTTTTTTTATATTTTTAAACCCTTAACTTCTGTGTATTAGTTCCTTGGTGGAAGAGTGGTAAGGGTAGGCAATGGGGGTCAAGTGACTTGCCCAAGGTCACACAGCTGGGAAGTGTCTGAGGCCAGATTTGAACCTAGGACCTCCCGTCTCTAGGCCTGGCTCTCAATCCACTGAGCTACCCAGCTGCCCCAACAGTAGGTAAATTTAAAGGGATTGCTGTAAGGGTAGTGAGATCTCAGTTAAAATTGGTAAACTAATTTTGTAGTTGACCCAATCAAGTTATTTATCAGCATGGCATCACGATTTCCTCTACCTCCATTCAAGGACACATGAATAAGGAGTGAAAGGAATGGACAGCCAGAATAATTCAGGGTTTGACAAAGTGAAACAGGGAAACAAGGGATTGGAGAGTTGGAAAATCAGCTAGAGTTGAATTAGTTAATTAAGAGAGCTGAGATAAGGGAGGGAAAAGAATATAGTTAGTGTAAAGATGATAGTCTGGGGAAGAACTGGAGGAAATAAAGATCAGAATGAGGCTAAAGAATAAAGAGACTTAAGGGAAATAGAATGATGAAAAGTTTTGATCAGATAAAGAAATGTTGGTGTTCATGAACATGGAAGTGGGATACTTTTGAGTGACAACAAGATCAAGGGTACGACCATCTCTGTGTTTAGTTAAGGCGGAATGGAGGAGATCATGGGAACTGAATAGACTGAGGACCTGGAAAGTTATTTGAGGGAGCATTAATATGGATGCTGAAGTCCTTTAGTAGGAGAACAGAAATTGGGGAGAGAAGAAGAGTATAAGCCAAATTTTGAACTCATTGAGGAAGGAAGGAGAATGTCCTAGAGGCTCATTTAAAAAATTATTCATTAAGAATTCTTACCTTTTTTCTTAGGATCAATACTATGTATTGGTTCCAAAGCAGAAGAGCAGGAGGCTAGGCAATGGGGCTTAAGTGACTTGCCCAGAGTCACACAGCTAGGAAGTGTCTGAGGTCAGATTTGAATCCAGGTCCTCCCAATTACAGGCCTGGCTATCAATTCACTGAGCCACCTAACTGCCCCCATGGGAAAATTGTTAATAGAGGATAATGAACACCAAGATCTAGTGCTAGACATTTTTAAAAAAATGTTGGGGCAGCTGGGTAGCTCAGTGGATTGAGAGCCAGGCCTAGAGACAGGAGGTCCTAGGTTCAAACCCGGCCTCAGCCACTTCCCAGCTGTGTGACCCTGGGCAAGTCACTTGACCCCCATTGCCCACCCTTACCACTCTTCCACCTATAAGTAAATACATAGAAGTTAAGGGTTTAAAATAAAAAAAAAATTAAAAATTAATGTTTACTTTTTGTTCTAGAACTAAGTATCAGTTCCAAGGCAGAAAAGCTGTAAGGACTAGGCAATGGGAATTAAGTGACTTGCCCAGGGTCACATAGCTAGGAAATGTCTGAGGTCAGATTTGAACTGAAGATCTCCCACCTCTAGATGTGGTGCTCTATCCACTGAGCCACCTAGCTGCCTCCATGGTGCTATATTATAGCAAGAAGTTCAAAGGAGAAGAAAGTGTTGAGTATTAGTGGTAGAGGGAGAGTCTAGAAGTGACAATGAGGAACATTTTTACTTCCTCACAGCAACCAGTGAGTAGAGGGAGAGAGGTAATAAAAGAAGGTATGGCTTGTACTTGAAGGGAAGCAGCAGCATCAGGAGGGAGCCAGGTCTCATTGAATGACAGAAGATGGAAGGAGTGAGAGAGAAAGAAGAGGGAGGGCTGGGCAGATATGGAGTGTTAGGGAGAAGGGGAAGGTAGGGCTGAGAAAAATGTGAGTAAAGGAACAGGCCAGTGGGGATCAAGAAAGGTGGGTGCACACCAGAACCTGGGGTTCGACTCACTGGGATGAAGCGGCCACAAGGGAGTGAGAACGTGCTATCAAAGAATGAGCACTAATGGTTAGAGACCCACAATGAAAATATATAAGGCCCTTCCTCCAGATTTAACCTCATGGCTAATGATGACAGCTGGTCTTGGGAGGCTCCAGAGCCTGCTTCATAACAGAAAGGAGGAGGAGGAGGAGGCTTGAGAGAGCATTGAGGAGTTGTTGGTGCCAGGTCTGAGCTATACAAAGTCTCCTGGGAACAGGGAGCAGAGAAGAGAGGGAGAGGAGTGTTGTTCCTGGAGAAAGAGCTGGGATGGGGCTGATGGGAAAGGGGAGAGCATCCCACAATTTCCAACTGTGTTATGCATGTATTGTTCCCCCAAGTGCTTTCATTTTCTTTTTCATTATGAATATGGATAGGAACAAGGAATATATTGATTGGTGTCTGTGCTTTTTTTTTTTTTTTTTTAAGATCTCTTAGAGAAATCTCGAGTCATTTCCCAGCAAGCAGCTGAGAGAGGCTATCATATCTTCTACCAGATCCTCTCTAACAAGAAGCCTGAACTTCTTGGTAAAGAACTATTTATATCTTTCTTTCTTTCTCTCTCTCTCTCTCTCTCTCTCTCTCTCTCTCTCTCTCTCTC
>NW_025399951.1:0-9016 GCF_016433145.1 Gracilinanus agilis
GAGAGAGAGAGAGAGAGAGAGAGAGAGAGAGAGAGAGAGAGAGAAAAGCACTATGCGGATATTATCAGCTTTGTTGTGGTGACAAAGAACTAGCATCTAAGGAGGAATTGCCTGATCATTTTATGTAATGGAATTTTGTTGTGCTTTAAGAAATGATTAAGGAAATGGTTTCAGAGAAATCTGGGAAGACTTTTATGAACTAATGCAGAGTGAAGTGAACAGAATCATCATAATTTATTCAATAATAAATTTGTTATTAATTATTGAAAATTAATAATGAAATTATAAAGACAAAACACTTTGAAAACTTAAGAACTCTGATTAATATCATAACCAACCATGATTCCAGAGAACCCATAATAAAACCTTCTACTCACCAGAGAAGTGATGAACTCAGAGCATAGACTGGCATATATGTTTCTGAACATGGTCCATGAGGGAAATAATTTTGCTTGATTGTGCATATTTGTCCTAAAGTTGGGGGGTCTTTTTTTCCAGGGGAAGGGAGGAGAGAAAAAAATTTATTAATTGAAAAATTTGACAGAAAAAATGTTCATTTCAAATAAAAATTCTTTCATTCTTTTTCTACATTTACCCCTTGTGACAACCACAGGATCTGGCACATAAAAAGTACTTAATAAATACTTGTTGGTGGATTGGTTGTTTGACTGATTAACTGAAAAGCATAGTCCTTGCCAATAGACTACTGAAATTACTATATGAATAAAGAAAAAGGGTATTGCCCTTCTGACAGTTTTAAGCAAAGTCAACTAAAACAGAGGTTGAAAGAGTCAGACTTGGCACCCTATGATCAAGGGCTCTTCAGGGAATAATGGTGGTAGGACCCCTATGTGTGTGCTACTTGTGGTCTCCAACTTGTCTCACATAATCATTGATGCTGGGAACTGCATTGCATGGGGTGAGCAAATTAGGATAAAAATGCAGATGGAAACTATATTCTAGCATTTATCACAGTGTAGGTGCTTAACAAATACTTGTTGAATTGAATGTAGTTTGCATAGAAGAGTATATTCTGGATGAATGACTATATCAGTTTGTCATAACAGAATTTCTCATCAGGCAGGAATACAACCCACTCAGAATGATGATAAGAGAGAAATACTAATGAATGATTCAGTTCAAGTGCTCTGCTCATTGGGCCTGGCTATGATGTGTTATGGAATAATAAATCCACACATCTATCAAATTCATTTAAATCCAAGGAGCATTTATTAAGCACTTAACTATGTGCAAAGCACTAGGCTCTAGGGATATAAAGACTAAAATAAAAGATCGTGGCACAGGAAGAAGCGATCTCAGTCCTAAAAGAGCTTAAAATCTACTGATGAGATGCAACTTATAAATAAGTATAAATAATATGAGTAAATAACATTTATTTAATATTTTATTTTAATTTATTTCATATTTAATTTAAACCTAAAATGTAATAAAATGATTAAATTAAATCAATAATATAAATACATAAATAAATACAAGATCTAAGGGATGTGAAAAGAACTAACTAGAAATGCAAGGAAAACAGTTTTGGATAAAATAACAGCAGCAGCTGTCCAGCTGGAAAATATCCTTCAGACACAGGCAGGCAGCCTCAGCTGTAGTAAGAGGCATAGCTTGGGGAAGGAAATGAGCTCTCTTGGTCAATTTGTCTACTACCACTCAGATAGTGTCCTAATAGAAAAATGTCCATGAAAAAAATCTAACCTTATCCACGGTCAAAGAGATGTTAGAAAGAATTGCATTATGCTTACAGTTAGTCTCACTAAGTCTTTGATCTGAGCACATACTGCATGTGACTGAACAATATTGAGGTCACGTCACATTTGTGATCCTCAGTACTCACAGAAAACCATGAGTAAGGTCTTAAATAGACCCATGAGACCCCCTGCTTAAAGGATATGGCAAAGATGTTTGCCTGGCCAGGTACTATCCAGCAAGTCTCATGAACATGTGAGCAGAATTGCAACAGACTATGTAAAACTGACAACTTCCCATGCAGGCGTTGTGCCCATTTGGAGGGTAAGCAATTGGATCTGGGAATAAGCATCTCTCCTTTTCTATGAGACAGGCTACTCCTAGGAGCCTAGGAGTCAGGAATCTGAATTTCAGGGAAAATAAGCATCAATTGATAATCCATTACTGGTTTTGTATTTGAATGATTACATTGTGATAAAATCCAAAGCTTAAAAAAAGGCAAGGAGGCCTTGTCACTAGGAGGAACTAAGGGGCTAGGAAAATTAGGAAGAAGTTAAAAAGCTGAAATTCAGGAAGTGTCAAGGAATCAATTGTTTATATGATTCAACCTATTTTTACTCTCCTCCTGATCCAACCATTTATTTTGGGCTTTAGACATAGAGGTATAATGAATACTTTTATATGCTTTAAAATACCTTTGAAATGCTATTCAACAGGATTAAAGAAAATTAGTTTGGATCAACCACCTAACCCTTCCCCTAAAGAATTAGAAAACACCCCAAAGTTATCCTGAAATACAGAGTACTTTCCCCAAAACAGGGAATCATATCCCAATTGAGTAGCAGTGTTGACTGTATCCCATTCTACAAGTGATGGATGAATCTAGAGAGGCACACATTACATTGTCTAATATAAAAGCCTTTCCTTTAAAGAACTACTTTACCTGAACTAAACAGCTTTTAGAACAGTATAGTATCTGGTTCTCTTCAAGATGTTCTAAGGTTGTGGCAACTGGATTCTGTCCATAGTAATGCTCCTCCTAAGTAATTATCAATTTTATAATCTTTTAAAAGCTTAATGCTATAAATAGAATATTCTAAGATTTAAGATAAAGGTCATATCAAGTAGAAGGTAGCATTTGTGAAAAAGCTTTTAGAATTATTTCAGATTAAACATCAAAATAGAATTTTTTTCATTTTTAATAACATACTTCAAGATTTGCTGAATGTTTAGTAGACTTTTATGATGCCTTTTTTCCAGAGATATGTATGCTTTTGAACAAAAAAAAACTGCACAAGCAAGCTATCAGAATGGCTTAAAATCAAAGCAAGGGAACAGGAAGAAATAGGAAGATAAAAAGGGGAGGAAAGAAAGCAAGAAATCCCATCTTCCAACAGAGACGTCCAAGCACTTGTTTCCCTTAGTCAAAGGTGATGTTCTTAGTGCTACTAACTTAGAGCTAAAAAAGAACTCTCTTTAGACCACTGACCAATTAGACCTTGCTCAATCTTACAGGCCTCAATTCTAGAAGAATGACCATAAGAGGAAAGGGAAAAGTCCTTTGGGAATATTATTTCTGTGCATTGTTTATTAAAAGTGTCACATACTAGTATTAATATATTACGTATATAAATATACTAAAATTATTTTAAACTATCTTAAAGACTTATAAAAAACATTGTCCCAAGATATCTTTATTTCATGAAAATGATTTTTTTAATAGGCAGAGTGGAGCTTGAAAATGTCCTTAGCTTATGGAGAGGAAATGGAAAGGATAGCTGGCATTTGCTGGGGTTTAAAAAGACAATAAAATTTCAAGCTTATGGTAGAGATATTTGTAGGAGATAAAACTGATCTCTTTGTAATGCAAAATAAAATCCATTGAATTGATTTAAATAGAATTCCAAATGTGCATACTACTTGAAATGTATAACATTTTCCAAAGGTCTATTGCCAGGTAGACTGAAAAGGAAAAAAATACTCAAAATGCAATGTTATCAGAACATTCCAGAAAAAGACTTGGAAACTGTTCAATACCTGGGAGTTAGTGAGCCCTTTAGGTAAAATAAATGATGATAAAAGTCATTACTTTAAATTAGGGAAATTTAAATGACTCTTCTCTTTATAGTTTTCCCCCGCCTCTCTAGTTTATTGCCATAAACAATAGCCTGAAAAATAGTATATTTTCTGAAAAAGTAAAGTTTTTAAAACTCGTTTTAAAGTAAGCCAATTAATCAAACTACTTAGATAAAAATAAGGGTGTTTCATTTTTAGCTGTCTTTTTCAAAGACATTTCATTACAAAGGGAAGCAAGAAGGCACTTGTCTACTGGGTGGACCTTAGAATATCTGAGATAGGACTAGAATGGATCATACTAGAGGCATCCAAGATTTGCAGATTAAGTCTGGAACTTGTCTAGCATATAAGTCACTCCAAATAGGAGCCAGTCTCTAGAAACAAATACTTAAAATTGGGTCAGAGCCAAGAATATCTTTTGTGAATTTTAAAAGTTTATGACATACCTACCAGGGTAATTTTGACATTACATACTATGAGAAATACCATATTCTCTGTTCCAGAAGAGTTCCAAAACTGTTTTTGAGTAATAGCAATGTTGTTGGAATAAATATATGGCTCTCCTAAGTGAGTATTTTGAAAAAACATTTATTTGAATATATGTTACAGCATGTTTGTCCAGCCTTCCCTGCCTCCGTTATGAATTTACACCTAGATTCAAGGTATTACTGGGTCAGCATCTATTTTGCAAGCATAGTTTACAAATTGCTACCAGTACTTCTCTTTTACCAGGCCAAGACAAAAGATAAATCAATTAAAAGCAAAAAACATTTATTTAAATAGCCCAGAAAAGTATATAACAAGAAAAAATCCTCCTCATCCCATATGCACTAACCACATTCTGTTGAAGAATCCCATTCCACCCAAACCAGAATCAAGGCTCCAAGTCCCAGTGCAAGTCTGTAACAGCCATCACTCAGTAAGCCAGCATAGGTCTTGTGTTAACTAAGAAGCAGTGACTTTCAGAGCTCACAGTCAAAAGAACATGAGACCAGACAACTGGTTAGAAGGAGATAGCTGATAACACTTTACCTGACACAAGGTGCAGCACTTTGTTGCATTGCCCAAAAAACCTGAAACAATACAGTGCCTCCTCTATCCCTGCAGCAGACTCCAACTTTAACAGTTTTAAGAGTCATAAAATAAGCTGGCAAAAAGGAGCAAAAATTTAAAAAATAACATGACCATAGAAGGCCATTATGTTGACAAGGAATAAAAACAAACTCGGGAGAGAATACCAATGTCAAAAACTGTTGGCATAGCCTTAGAGAAAAATGTGAATTTGTTCTTAAATCCATAAGGAATTTACTGGAAGATTTTAAAAGGGATTTTAAAAATCAAATGAGGTAGGTGAAAAATCAGGGAAAGAAATGAGAGTAATACAAGATAATCATGAAAAAATCAAGTTGGTAAAGGAAACACAAAAAAATAGAAAAAAGATACAAAAACTCATCAAAGAAAATTCCTTAAAAATTAGAATTGGACAAGTGGAAGCTAATGACTACATAAGACATGAAAAACACAAAACAAAAGCAAAAGAATGAAAAAATAGAACAAAATGTGAACTACCTCATTGCAAAAACAACTGTCCTGGAAAATACAAGAGAGATCTTTTAAGAATTATTGAACTAGGGGGCGGCTGAGTGGCTTCATGGATTAAGAGTCAGGCTTAGTGACGGGAGGTCCTAGGTTCAAATCTGGTCTCAGACATTTCCTAGTTGTGTCACTTAAACCCCATTGCCTAGCCCTACACAGTATTAGTTCTAAGGCAGAAGGTAAGGGTTTAAAAAAAAGAATTCTTGACTACCTGAAAGACATGATCAAAAAAAGAGCCTAGCACACTATTTCAAGTATGGAGGACCAGACAACCCTGATACCCTGAAGCCAGAGGATAAAATAAAAATTTAAAGAATCCACTAATAAAAAGATACTAAAATGAAAACTCCAAAGAATATTAGAACCAAATTCCAGAGCTCTCAGTCTATGGAGAAAATACTGCAAGTATCCAAAAAGAAACAATTTTCATATAAAAACACAGGAAAACACAGGATTTGGCAGTTTCTACATTAAAGGATCAGAGGGCTTGAAATATGATATTCTTGAAAACAAAGGAGCTAGGATTACAACCAAGAATTATCTAACAAAACTGAGTATAATCTTTTTTGGGGGAAGGAGATCTCTCTCTCTCTGTCTCTTTCTCTGTCTGTCTCTGTCTCTGTCTCTGTCTCTGTCTCTCTCTCTCTCTCTCTCTCTCTCTCTCTCTCTCTTCTCTCCCTGTGTAAAATGAAACAGAGAACTTTAAAAACATTCCTGATAAAAAGACCAAAACAATATAAAAATTGATACTCAAATATAAGACAAGATAAACAGGAAAAAGAAAACACAAGGGATTCAGTAAGGTTAAACAGCTTACACATTCCTACATGGGAAGATGATCCTCGTAACTCTTAAGAACTTTATCACTATTAGGACACTTAGAAAATACATAGAGGGCATGGATCTAAGGTGTAAGGTGACTATGATAGGATGATATAAAAGAAAAAAGTAAAATTAAGAAGTGAGAAAGAGGGATGCACTACAAGAAGGGAAAGAAGGAATTAGGGTAAATTATATCTCACATGAAAGAACTTTTACAATTGAGAAGACGAGAGGATAAACAATCCTTGGACCTTATTTTCATCAGTTTGGGCTCAAAGACAGTAAAACATCCACGTTCATTTGGATACAGAAATCTTAATTGCCCTTCAGAGAAAAAAGAGGATAGAAGGACAGGAGATGTGGGGTACTGATAGAAAGGAAGGTGGATTTGGTGATGGCCAAAAAAACAAAACATTTGTGAGGATGGACAGAATGAAAGGAAATGGGAGAGAGGGAAGGAGAGAGAAAGGAGAAGGAAGGGGAAAGAGAGAACAGAAAAAAATAAGATAGAATTAAATATCCAGTTAGTAATCATAACTATGGAGCAGCTAAGTAGTGCAGTCAATTGAGTACAGGGTCTGAAGTCAAAAAGACTCATCTTCATGAGTTTAATTTCAGCCTAAGACATTTACTAGCTGTGTGACCCTGGGCAAATCACTTAACTCTGTTTGCTCTGAGTTCATCTGTAAAATGAGCTGGAGAAGGATATGAAAAACCACGCCAATACCTCTGCCAAAAAAAACCCAAATGAGGTCATAAAGAGTCAGACACAAATGAAACAACTGAAGAACAAACCATAATTGTGAATGAACTCATGGGATGAACTCACCCATAAAGTGGATAGGGGCAGCTGGGTAGTTCAGTGGATTGAGAGCCAGGCCTAGAGATGGAAGGTCCTAGGTTCAAATACGGCCTCAGACACTTCCCAGCTGTGTGACCCTGGGCAAGTCACTTGACCCCCATTGCCCACCCTTACCAATCTTTCACCTATGAACCAATAGACAGAAGTTAAGGGTAAAAAAAAAAGTGGAGAGCATAGTGGATTATAAACCAAAATCCCACACTATGTTGCATACAAGAAATGCTTAAAGCAGACAGACACAGAAAGGTAAAAGATTGGAGCAGAATCTATTATGCTTCAACTGAATAAAAAAACAAATATGCAACAGTCATTATCTCAGACAAATCAAAAGCAAATAGAGATCTAATTTTAAAATATAAACTACATTTTGCTAGGAAGTACTATAAACAATGAAATATCAGTATTAAATATATATACCAAATTGTATAATATCCAATATTTAAAGAAGTTGAATGAGTTATAAGAGGACATAGACACCAATAAAAAGCCTATACTCGTGAAAGACCTCAACTTTTCCCCTGTCAAAACTAGATAAATCTTACCCAAAAAAATAAGATGCTAAGGAAGTACATATAATATTAGAAAAGTGAGATATGATAGACTTCTGGTGAAAGTTGATTGGGAAAAGAAAGGAATGTACCTTTTTTCTCAATAGTATATGGCTCCTACCAAAAAAACTGACCATATATTAATGCATCAAAACCTCACAATCAAATACAGAAAAGCAGAAATATTAAATTTATTCTTTTCAGATCACAATGCAATAAAGATTACATTCAATAAAGGACTATGGAAACATAGATTGAATAGTCAAAGAACAAATAGAAAAAACAATTTCATTAAA
Source organism: Gracilinanus agilis (assembly GCF_016433145.1). NCBI lineage: Eukaryota > Metazoa > Chordata > Mammalia > Didelphimorphia > Didelphidae > Gracilinanus > Gracilinanus agilis. The sequence goes on from NW_025399951.1 coordinate 7,914, forward strand.
GAGATGATAAACAATATATCAGAATTTATGGGATATGGCCAAAGAAGTACTTAGGGAAAAATTTGTATCTCTAAGCATTTACATCAATAAAATAGAGAAAGAGTAGATAAATGAATTGGGTATGCAAGTAAATAAAACTAGAAAAAAATTAAAACATTTAAATCCCCAATTAGACATCAAAATTCAAAAGAGAGATTAACAAAATTGAAGGAAATTGATTGAATAGATAAAGCTGATTTTATGGAGAAAAAAAAACAATATAGATAAACCATTGGCTAATGTTATTTCAAAAAAGAAAACCAAATTGCCAGTATCAAAAATGAAAAGAATGAATTCTCCACCAATGAAGAGGAAATGAAAGCAGTTATTATATGTCAATTATGTGTCAATTAATCTTATAATCTAAGTGAAATTAATATTTATAAAAATGATAAATTGTCCAGATTAACAGAAGGGGAAATAGAATATTTTAATAACTCCATCTAAAAAAAAAGAAATTAAGCAAGCCAATAATGACCTCCTTAAGAAAAAATTCTCAAGAGGGGTATCTAAGTGGCTCAGTGGATAGATATCCAGGCCTAGGGATATAAGATCCTAGGTTCAAATTTGACCTCAAACACTTCCTAGCTGTGTGACTTAACCCCAACTGCCTACTCCTTACTGCTCTTCTGTCTTGAAAACATTACTTAGTAGGATTTAAGAAGAAATGGAAAGTGGCAGCTGGGTAGCTCAGTGGATTGAGAGTCAGGCCTAGAGGCAGGAGGTCCTAGGTTCAAATCTGGCCTCAGACACTTCCCAGCTATGTGACCCTGGGCAAGTCACTTGACCCCCATTGCCCACCCTTACCACTCTTCCACCAAGGATCCAATACACAAAAGTGTTAAGGGTTTAAAATATAAAATAAAAATAAATTTAAAAAAAGAAGAAATAGAAAGGAAAGGGGACAAAAAAAATTAAAAGTAGAACCCCAGCACCAGGTGTATTCTGTGTAAATGGAATCCAAACCCTAAAACTTCAATTCCCAGGATCCCACTTTCCTTCCCATGTGCTGACTTAGGGAGGATATGAATTTTGTATAACCCTGCCCCTCCCAATCCCTCTCC
>NW_025399952.1:0-4024 GCF_016433145.1 Gracilinanus agilis
TCCTTCCTTCCTTCCTTCCTTCCTTCCTTCCTTCCTTCCTGTCTGTCCGTCTATCTATCTATCTATCTATCTATCTATCTATCTAGTCATTCATTCATTCTCTTTTTTGGCCCCATCTCAGCATTTCCAAGGAATAAGGGAAACATTTCTCCCTTTGATGTAATGAAATACAGCAGAAACTAGCCATACAATAATTAGAATAATAGAAGAAGAAGCTTGAGTCAGGGCTATCTAGGGTTAAAACTTTGATGTACCTTACCCATTTTTGTATCCACTGTTACCCAAACCCCTATTGGCTCATCAATTAATCTTGTCCTTAGAACTAAGTGAACAGAGAAGAACCTTAGAAGTCATCTCATCTAACTTTTCTTCTAGTTGAGTAATCTTTTTTACGTTCCCTTAATGGACTTGAAGTCAGGAAGACCCAAATTCAAATCCTCTCTCGTATACATACTAGTTCAGTCAGAACTTCCGTCAGCTTCAGTTTCCCTTCTATAAAATGGGACTAATAATAACATCTCTTAGTGTTGTTAAGAGAATCAAATGAAATAATATATGTAATGTGCTTTATAAACCTTAAAAGCACATAGACATTATATAATAGCATTATCATTTTAATTATTCATTCTTCTTAGGATTTGTATAGCTCATGGACATTTTTTATATTAGTTCAGCATTGTTAAAGCCACTAGGAAAAAACAAATGTTTTAGTTAATTTTGTAAAACGATTCATGCTAAAGTGTTACCTCTTATAATAGTTTAATATGTTATCCTAGTCAAGGATATTTGTATTTTAGCAAGGGATAATACTATAATGAGAAAACTTTTGGCATCAAACAAATGAGTGGTCACCTCTGAAGAAGGCTGATCCTAGTGCTAGAGAAAGAGACATTTCATTTTCCATGTGTTTTACTTTCTAGAGGAGAAACTGACTCCTTCGCCACCCTCTGTGTCTCATTTTCTCCAGCCTTATTTAGTAGAAAGGGCACTGGGTTGGGAGGCAGAAGATCTGAGTTCTAGCCTCAGGTCTGCCACCTACTGGGTGAAACTCTGAGCCTCAGTTTCCCTAATTTGTAATAATTGAATAGGTTGAGCAAGATGGTCTCAAAGGACTTCCTGATATCATAAAATTCAGAAGTGTTCTGATGGTAATGATTTCCCTCTAAATAATGGAATTACCAACTCTAGCTGATTCCCCTCAAGAAGGGATGATTTTTAGGAGCAGGTCCTGTGAGACTCATTTAAATGGGTTTTCTTTAGGTTCAGAGTGCCTTCTGTCTACATTAAGAAAGGGGTTTGGTTGTCTTTTCCTGTTATGGGGTGCCTGTTTAATAAAGACTCTGTGTCTGTTCAGCCAAAAGCTTCTTTGTCTGTGCTAAAAATCCAAACTCATCCTTGTCCCTCCCCTTGCCCCTTCCCCCCAGAAAAGAAGCTATCTCAGTCTTTACAAAGAGACATTCCATTTTGTCCCAAGTTTGATTTTAATTTGAAAACAGCTTGTTGGCTGCTGGGGTTAGTGGTGGCCCAGCAGATGGTTGGCACTTCTTCTGTTCCCTCCAAGACAAGAATTCCTTCATTTATGCTGAATTATAACTTAACTCATTGACCCTTCATTCCATCTTCCACTTTGGCACAGGCTGTTTCCCTCCCATCCATGCAAGGTACTTTCTGTTCCCTTCTTCTGGATAGAATCCTTACTTTCCTTCTAGACTCAATTTGGGTACCATCTCCCACGCAGAGGTCCTTGAATTTTATAGACAGACAGACAGATAGACACAGAGACAGAAACAAAGAAAGACAGAGATGCAGGGACAGTTAGGGGTGGGTAAGAGGAGAGGGTCCTAAATTCTATCTAAGCTCCATGTTTCCTTAGTAAAATGTATGTTTCTTGAGAGCTGGGACAGTTGTTGATTTCCCTCTGCCATTTGCCCTTGTATACAGAGCACCTTTCATAATGACTTGGAAAAAGTAGGGCTTAATAAATTCCTTTTGGATGTCTCTTGCCCTTAAAGACTCAGGTTGTAGTCTTTGCTTTACTACTTAACTCTATAACCGTAGGCACTTCCTTTTACTTCTCTGAACATCAATAAAAAAAGAGATAACAATATCAGAACAAGCTAATTCGCAGGACCTTTGTATGAGCAAAATGAGATTCACTTTTGCCTCTCTTCTTTACATTCTGAATTTTTAAAATTCCATTTAGTTTTTTTTTTAAGTCTTATTTCCCCAACCATCCTGAGAGGTCCTTGATGAGGGGAACGATGTCTTTAATTTCTTTATCTCTGCCATCATGTAAAAGGCTTGTCTGGAGTCACTATATTTGTTGGCTGGTGGCTTTCATGGTCTAACCAGTGTTTGGTCCCTGGCATGATTGGCCTTAATTAGTTCCTATAACTAGTTGCTTCCCTTGAAGCCACCAGGTTCTTCTTTCATGCCCTTTTTTGCTTTTTCTTTTTCTTTCTCCCCCAGGCACTTGTCCGCCTGCCCCCTCACATCTCCCAGTGCGATGAAGTCTTTCGGTTCTTTGAGGCCCGACCAGAGGACGTCAATCCCCCAAAAGAGTAAGTACCATGACTGGTCCTTCCTTTGATCAGCTCTGCGGCTCAGAGAGGTCCCAAAGTCCATTCAGAGCAGCCTGATTTGTGGGTTGGAAGACACTCAGTATGTCTGGTTGTTTGCAGATGTTACAGGGGAAGGTAATAACAAAGGGGACTAGCTTATGATCAAAACAAGCTAAGGGGGAAGAAAATCCAGACAAACCCCAGCCCACCCCTTCCTGGTTCCCTGCTGATAGAACTAATTAGAGAGCTTGTCCTGTTTATTCCTCTTACCTCCTTATCAGCCAGGGGTCATTAAACCTCCAGGAGTAAGGGGGAGCCCTGCAGGAGAGGAAATAGGGTTCCTGAAAAAATGGATATCAATTCTTAAGGGGAGCGAAGGTTCCTCCCTCACTCTGCTGTTTGAATCACTTTGCCTTGTCTGGGACCATTTCTGTGGGGAAAGAGGGAGAGAGTCAAATGGAATACTTGTTTGGGAGGTTTCTTCTAGTTTCAGTCAATTAACAGGCATTTATTAGATGCCCAGTCTATGATGAGCCCTGTAGAGAAAATATGGAAAATCTGGTCTTTTGGGAGTGCAGGGATTGTGCTGAGAAAGATGCCAGTAATGGTCAAGCCATGGCTGTCCCAGATACTGCAGGTCTAGGGCAGAGAAGGCTCGAGAGAGATGGTCATTCTAGGGTTGACTCTTTCTGGATAATATTTGGCTGTTGGCTCTATGTTCTGCTCCCTGGATATATATTGTCTGTCTGTCTGTCTGTCTGTCTATCTGAAACTGTATTAAATAAGCATTGAATTAAAAAGATATAAACAGTCCCTGCCTTCAAGAAGTTTATATTTTAATGGAACAGACAATATTATATGCAGCATAGACATATATTTAGATTTGACATATACTCATTTAGATATATAAGCATGAATGAATATATAATATTTGCTATATAGAAGTGTGTGTATGGAGACATGACATCTCATTTAAAATGTAAGTTTCTCGAGAGCAGAAACTTTTAATTCTTTGTATCTCAGTGCTTATTTAGCACAGTGTCTGGTACAGAGTAAATAATAAAAAAGGATCGATTGAAGTTATTAGAATTACATTTCTAGAAAATTCTGCAAACATTTGATCACCTATTACATGCAAGGAACAGAGTCCCTGTCCTCAGCTTAAAATCTAGTAGAAGCAATGATAAATACAAGAATAACTATAATAGGAGTTATAATGTAATAAATGGGTTAAATAAAAGCAGTGCAATAAAATGTGTAGAATACCAGCCTCAGTGATAGGAAGACCGTGGTACAGATTCTACCTTTGACACACACCAACTTTGTGATCTAGAAAGTCATTTAATCTTTCAATGTCCGAGGAAACTCTTTGAGACTATAAATTGTGGTATTGGGAGAGCTTATAGTAATAGTCACTGTTCTTTTTCCCTCCTCTCCTCTCCTCTCCTCTCCTCTCCTCTCCT
>NW_025399953.1:0-6858 GCF_016433145.1 Gracilinanus agilis
TATATACACATATACATATATATATATTTATAGTAGGGTTTTTTTTTTACAATTTTTCTCTATATCTATGCTTCAAAATGTCTACCACTCTCACCTCCATGAAGCCTTCTTAGGGAAAAAAAATCATAGATTGAAGCCTGACCTATCTCAAAACACAACTCGTCTGAAATAATTTGTTCATTTGTCAACTTCTGATACTCTTCATTACTGCCTGTGACCTTAAGAAATGAATCAAGAAACAAACAAAAAGCCTAGCCTAGCACTTATTAATCCAAACTTATCAAGTACTGGGTTCAAATGTGGCCTTAGACATATATTATATAGCCCTCAACAAGTCAATTCACTCCAATTGCCTAGCCCTTACCGTTCTTCTGCCTTGGAATCAATACTTAATATCAATTCTAAAACAAAGAAACAAAGAAAGAAAATAAATAGATAAGAAAATATTGAAAATTAGCCATAAGAGGATAATTATGGGGCCAACATGCTTGAGAATATGTGAGACAATGAATTCAATGGTCCCTTTTGATTAGTTTGACCTTGTCAAGGAGACCCATCATTTCTTTAGGAGAAAGTGAAGTGAAGAAGGTTATATGAGAAAACAATGTGGGGAAAATTTGGGAAGCTAAAAAAAAGAAGTCTGCAAGTCAACTGCAGTAATGTATGGTATGGTATGGATTTAGAGAATTAAAGAGGATTGGAGTGAGGACTGCCTTGTTACAGTTAAAGCTTCATTAATTTTATTCTAGTTATCTTAAATATAAGATTTTTGTCCCATGGCAATGGAATGGAAATATTTTTGTAAGATCAAGAAAGGTAACTAAAAGACAAAAGGAATATATAATTAAATCAAGATTAATTTTCTTCCCTTAAAGATCAACTAAAGGACCAGAGTTTGTATCGTCAGAAACACAAAGGAAATAAATATGTAATGGGACCCTTGATCACCATGCTTTGCAGTACCTATGATGAAAACAAATTTTAAAAATCAAGAATTAAGTTGATCATAACTAATGTGTCACTTCTGTTTGAGAAGTTGAACAGATAGAGAAATTCTACAAGTAATTTGATAAGATTCTCTTAAGTCTTCATCTCAGCCACCTAGTTTCTCTGGCTTCCTAAATCTCAGCTAAAATTTGATGTTTTGAAAAAAAATTGTTCCTACCTAGTCTCTTTTAATGAATTTTCTCTCCCTGTCCTCCTCCAACCGTTAGTCTATGAACTCCTTAAGGACAAGGACAGGATTTTGCCTTTCTTTGTATCCTTTGCAGTTAGTGAAGTGCTTGGCATATAGTAAGTACCTAATAAATTCTTAGTGACTTGGAAACCTATATTTTGATACTTACTAACTTAAAACTGAAAAAGCCCATGGAAAAAAATTAGGATGAAAAATATGGTTCAAGTTTGAGGAACAAAACAGGTGAAAAGCTTTTTGACTTCTAAGAAGTCTCTTATTTAGAGATTAGGAATAATTTAATCAGAGTGTCAGACATAATTAGATATTATGAGCTATGAGTGCAATTACACAAAAATTAAAACTGAATATTTTACCAGACAGTAAATAATTAGTTAATGAATTGGAAGTCAAATCAGAATCTTATGGTTTGCATTTTGCCAAACTAATTAATAGGTAAAAATAATTTTTTTCAATTTTTCAATTTATGCTTAATAAAAACCACCACCAACAAAAATGTAAATAAACAAATGCTTAAAAACCTATACAAAATCCATAATTACCATATTATTTACAATTAGTTCAAAATATATAAACTATACATGTGTTTGCTAATATAGACATCCTCTATTTTTGAATTCTCTTTAGGTTTACCTTACTTTGAATACTTTTTCTCTTGGTTATGTGACTGCTATTTTTTAATGTAATCATAGTATTATTATTCTTATTCTCTTTTCATCTCTGAATATATTTCCCTTATTTTCTTCATATTTCCCATATCTTCCCTTGGTAATAGTATAATACAATCCATTACATTCAGATATCACAGTCTATTCATCTACTTCTAGTCATTGCACTTGTGTTATTTCATGCATACACAGCTTTTTTCTTCTCAATAATGCCCTTAGGGCCTAATCCTAGGAATGAGATCCTTAGGTCAATGATCATAAAGAACTTTATAGGTCTTAATATATGCTTCAATATTGTTTTCTAAAAAAAAAATTACAGCTACTCTGGCAGTATAATAGCGTATTTATGTTCCTCTTATCATTTTAATATGATCAACTTAATTCATTTGGTTCTCAGTTAGCATACATTACCAGGGCCATATCTAGCTAAATTGGTCCTTGGGAAGTAGACACAAATTGTTTCCAGGACCATATTCTTTCCAAAACCAAGTCTTTCAGCTTAGAACTTTCCTTCCAGTTCCACAACACCTTATCCCTGTAGTATAATGAGTGTTAAAATAAGACTTTTGCAGAATATTTATGCTCCCTAGACCATTGTTGTTTTACCAGAAACTATGCTTGGATTATGTGCATGATCAGGTTTATATATACTAGTAGCCTCAGGCAGGTATGTGGACAATCTCCAGATATCCATTCTGTTTAACTAATCTAAGGTTCTACTCATCTCCTTAACTTCTTTATTATTGATGTTTTGGTTAGATTAATCTAGTTCTGAGAGAGGGAAATGAAAGCCTCCCATGATTATTATTTTATCTATTTCTAACTGTTATCTCATTTAGTTTTTCCTTTTAAAAATTGGTTGCTATAATTCTTGATGCATACAGGTCCAATAATGACAATGTTTCATTATCCTCGGTAACCCCCCAACATAATATAGTTATCCTATTCATCCTTTCTAATTATATCTGTCTTAGCCTCAACTCTATCAGAGATCATGACTACTTCCCCTGACTTTGCATCACCTGAGACATAGTACATTTTTCCCCAGCACCTCACTTTTCCTCTTTATAGGTATGTCTCTCATTTTCAGTTTGCTTCTTGTAAACAACACGTTGTTGGGTCCTGATTTTTTATATTTTCTCCTAACCATTTTCTTTCTATCGGTGAACTGATCCCATTTGAACTGTAGTATAGAGAGAGGGGGTCATATAGTTTTTTCAAGCTTTGGCTGAGTTCTGAAATCAGTTAGGGGTTTGGAATCTTGAGGGAGAAGGTCAGTTGGTTTGGGTCTCCCGTGGAGGGAGGTTGTCTGACCAGCTGAGCTGCCTCCTTACCTATCTGTAGAATTGAAATTTAGCCTAGCTTTGAAATATTTATTTAAGAAATTGTTATTTTGTATAAACCCTATATATCTTCCTTCCCTATATTATTTCCTACCTTCCCTCCCTTACTTTATATGTCTGTGGAGTTAATAAGGAGAGTAATTAGAGAGGAGTTCAAATCTGTGAAGGGTTAACTATAATTGACAGCATTAGATATAAAGAAACTAGTCAGTCATCATTTATTCCCTTTAGATATCAAGAGCACTTTGTAAGCTTGAGTTAAAGGCAGGTCCTTACTCAGATTCCATCTCTGCCTCCCTTCCCCCACCTGAGGTTTCTGAGACAATGGTTAGGGCTTCCTTTAATCCACTTTCCTGACAAATCATCCTTGAAGATAATAAATCCTTTTGAGTTCAACAGCTGTTGGTTAATTGTCAGTTAGTTATTAAGAGAGGGAAGAAGAGGGAAAGAACTAACATACTCTGGGCTTGAAGGGAAGCTGGGCTTGAAGGAAGGTGTAACTTCAAAACAAGTCCCTTCCTGGTCAATTTCAGTTCAGTCTATTTCTCTCACTTAGTCTCTGAGTCTAAGTCCCAGTCTGTAAAGCCTACTGTCTTTGCTTGATTAGATTAATTCCTCCTCTCCCTGAAGATCTTTGTTTCCCTTCCAGTGTTATACTCCTGACTTCAGCCTATTATATCCTGAATCTCCTTATTCCAGCCTACATGTAATCTAGATTTACTATCTTAACAAATCCCTGATAACCTCCTTCAAAATTCCCTTGTACCACACATCTTTCCTCAAATTACCCCTATTACAGAACTCAGTATCATAGTTCCTAGCTGCTCCTTTCCTCCTCACTGGTTGTTCCCCTCTTCCTTTCCCTTCACTTTTTCATCCTCAGATGTTCAATTTCCTTTAACCCGTACCTCTCCAATTCACATCCCTTCCCCCAAATCCTCCTTTATCCTCTCCCTTTTCCCTCCTAGTGCCAAATTGGCACACCTTTCTAAAGATCCTTTCCTTGTCCCTTTGTCCTTACCATTTAATTCTTATTCTACCCACCTTTCCAAAAATCTCTTCCTTTCCCCCTCAGTTGTGGTCTTGCCCTTCTTTATATAAGTTTGATTCTAAAAATCCCCCTCTACCTTGTCCTAAGAGTTCTTCACTTATCCCTTCACCTTCTTCTTGATATGTACTTCCCTCTAAGTATCCCTCTCTTTACTTATTCTTTTGCCCTCCTTTCTTTTAACTTACCTTTCCTTCTCTTATTTCCTCAGTCCCCCAAGAGGACTTCCAGGTCTCTGTTATCCCATTTCCCTTCATTCTGTTTCACTGTATATTTAGAAAGATTTTACCCTTTTAATTGTGTATGTTGTTCTCTCTTTATCACAAGTCTGATGAGAGAAAGGTTGTAGTACTACCAGCCCTCCACAACCTCCTCCCCTTCTCCATTGCAGTTCCTCTACTCATTCCTCCTCTATGTGAGATAGCCATTCTACCATACATCCTCCTGGTCTATGCCATTACCGTTTCATCTCATTCCATTAGATTTGCTGTGACCTAGTGCCCTTCAAAATATCCAGGCAATGATGCCATTCCCAGGGGAGCATAGATAACATTTTCTCATACAAAGATCAAACAATTTGACCTTTTGGGTTGCTTATGATTAAACTTTCATAACTTTTGTAAGTTTCTTATAGATCAAATTTTCTGCTCAGTTTAAAGTTTCTACTTTAGTTCATTAAATAATCATTTGTTTTTATCTTTTAGAATTATGCTCATCTTTGCCAGTGGATATGTTATTCTTGGTTATAAACCTAGTTCTTTTGCTCTACAAAATGCTGTGTTCATATCTTGTGTTCTTTTAATGGAATCTGACCCCACAGTTAAATTTTTTTTTTCTTGTTGCTTGTCGTATTTTCTCCTTAACCTGGGAGCTATTGAATTTAGCAATTATGTCCCTGTGCATTTTCACCTTTGGGATTATTTGAGGTGGTGATCAGTAGATTCTTTCAATTTCTATTTTACCCTCTGATTCTAGAATTTCTAGGCAATTTTCCTTGACAAATTCCACATTTCTTAGTTTAAAGTCCATAGTGACCATAGCCAGAGTATCCATTTTCCTAGGAATGACCATAGCTGACAGGGCCCCAGTGGCTCAGCAACTATACTCATCAATGTGCACTCCTCTGTCACCTCACTACTCCTCTCCTATTGCCTCAGCCTAGGATAAAGCAAGTGTTCAGGCATGTCCCTTGAGGCTCCAAAGTCCTTGCCAAGTAGTGGGGCTTGAATTCCTTTCCTTAGAGCCTGGCACCCATAGACTCTGTGGTGTCCACCTTTTCAGTCCCCATCTGTGGTCCAGCAAAGAGTCTCCAGAGCTAAGGTCACAACATCTGCTCCCAGGGACCTATGCCTACAGATTCCAGTGGCATCCTTGAGGATGTACGCTCCAGGGATCAGCAAAGTTAGGTTTCCAGTTTTTGATTCCACCGTGTTCTGTTCCTTCTCCCAGAGCTTATGGTGATGAAGTTAGAAACCTTTTCCCCCAGTTTTCCCTGACTATTCAGCTTTATTCCTGACTCCTGTATGTTCTTGGTGCTATTAGCATTGATTCTATGGAGTTATTTTCGGTTGTTTATGAGGAGTATTAGGACAAGGAAGCTTCACACCCTACTCCACCATCTTCTCACAATTCCAATCAAAAATCAATATCAAAACAGAAGAAAAGGGGCAGCTGGGTAGCTCAGTGGAGTGAGAGTCAGGCCTAGAGACAGGAGGTCCTAGGTTCAAACCCGGCCTCAGCCACTTCCCAGCTGTGTGACCCTGGGCAAGTCACTTGACCCCCATTGCCCACCCTTACCAGTCTTCCACCTAGGAGACAATACACCGAAGTACAAGGGTTTTAAAAAAAAACAGAAGAAAAGATAAAAGTGAAATGACTGAAGTGAGATTGGGAATCATTAACACCATTTCCTGCAAATAAGGAGACCAAAAATGTCCAAACCACATCATCCAGCTTGATCTCTTTGTGAAATGGTGAAATGTGGCTGTCAAGAACTATTTGTAAAGTAGTACTACAAATAAAATAATTACAATAATTATAGAATCTAAATTCAGTTGGAAAAAGTTGTGGAGAAAAATAAATTTAGAAGTGTGAGTTCACGGACAGCAAAAAACAGTAGAAATCTATTTCAAACATACAGAAAACTTTAAATTAAACCAAAATAAATCATATCATCTGAGAATGTTCACTAATTGAATAGAATAGTATGTAGTTAAGTACAACACATTCATCTATTTCTATATCCATCATCAATAAATGTAGAGCTAACAGATTTTGAACTTAACACCTCAGGCCTTATTTGTTACATAAGAAAGTTGAAATATCTTTTATGATATTTAAGATAAAAATGGCTAGGTCAGATGGTTCCACCAAGAAAATTCCTGCTGGAAATGATACCATCTTAAAGCACTGAGGAAATCTTTTGCAAGATACCTCAGGGAGGATAAGGTACTAAAGCCCGGGGGTAGGGGTAAAATCATGGATATTACTACTCAAAAATATCCACCAGAAGTAAATCAATAACTACCAATACATATTCCACTTGAAAAAAGCCAAGATGGAAGGAAGGAAGGAAGGAAGGAAGGAAGGAAGGAAGGAAGGAAG
>NW_025399954.1:0-8162 GCF_016433145.1 Gracilinanus agilis
CCCCCCAGACAGTGTGTTTTCTTTCCCCTCCCCCCCCCCACATACTGGATAAGTACCTCTCCTCTTACCCTACACAGGGGAGGGAACTGGACATAGAGGTGAATGAAATGATAAATGTCCTCAGTGAGTATAGAGAGGGGAAGAGGTATGGCCCAAGCTCTCTGCTCCCCTCCAGCTCTGCTGCCTGTGAGCTGCCCACCTTACTCCCATGCTCTCTCGCTGGGCTGCTAGGCAGAGGGGAGAGTGATGTGAAAAAATATCATCAGGCACTGGGGAGAGGGGGAGGGGAGAAGCTCCACCTGAGTCCCTCTGCCTTTCTATTAATGAACTCTGGGGGTAGCAGGTGGGGAGGGAGGGGCCAAGTGCCAACATAGAGTGCTCTACATGCCATCTTTGGCATCTGTGCCATAGATTCACCATAACTGTCCTAGGACATCAGACTGTTGAGCATAACTGAAAAGCTAGGGGGAAGTAGGGAAATGGAAGGTGCCAAGATAGGAACAAGGTAGCAATGGAGATGGAGGTGACCATAGAAGGTACCTGGAGTTTGATGAAATGGGTGCTCAAGGAGGTCAGGAATCTTTCCCCAGCATGTACAGGCATTTCTAATCTTGATGTATAGAAGCAGTTGTTGACATAGTAGATAGAGTGCCAGACCTGGAGTCAGGAAGGCCTAACTTCAAATTAAAACTCAGACACTTATTAGATGTGTCACCCTGGATGATTCACTTAACTTCTGTTTGCCTCAGTTTCCTCATCTATAAAATGGGGATAATAAAGGCACTAATATTTCAGGATTGTTCTGAGGATCAAATGAGAGAATTTGTGTCAAGTGCTTACTACAGTGTCTGACACATAGTGGGTACTTAATAAGTGCTTGTTTCCTTGCTTTGCTATAAGGAGTTTTCTCACGGTTAAACATCTCAAGCAATCCATATTTTTTATTAATTTTTTTATTGATTAAGAAAAATTTTCCATGGTTACATGATTCATGTTCTTTCCCTCCACTCCTCCCACTCCCCTCCCATAGCCAACACACAATTCCCCTGGGTTTTACATGACTCATTAATCAAGACCTATTTCCATATTATTGATATTTGCTGGGGGGGGGGGGGAGTGTCATTTAGAGTTGTAGTGCAGAGGTGCAATCAACCCTGCAAAAGGCTAACTGCAGAATTTCTGTCAGTTGAGAGGATTTAGAACCCTGACTAGGAGCAGTTGATCCAGGAGGCTTGGTCAGAGTAGAAGGGTCAACTGAGCTCGGTCTTTGGGCTGAAACCTGGCCTTGATTCTGTGCCTTTTCTCTTGAGATTTTGTAGCTTAGCTAATTCCTCTGGATCTCCCTGACCTTCCCTATTTTATTCCCCATTTCCTTTCATGAATTCCTGTGGGTTTTGGAAGAAGGGTGGATTTGGGTGGTAGCAATCAAACTTCGAAGACTTAGTTTTTCCCCATAGTCAAGTACGGCTTACCCTTGATACAAATTATCTCCTGATTCATTGTATATAACTTCCTTAACCTTAAAGGCAACAAAACTTCCTGGGACTGAGTGAGGACAGGCCCTTTCTCAGTCTCCTATTCCTGTGTCCCTCCCCCACTGGAAGCTTCTCCCTAGGCGGTTGTTAGAGAAACCTTGTATCCCTCTGTCCTTTATAATCAACCCTGAAACGTAATAAACCCTGTTGTTATTTAATCAAACCTTTTGCTAAATCATTGGTTGAATGATAAAAGAGGGATAAGGAGAGAAAAGGAATAGTTTCTCTTTGGGTCCTGAGGGGAGTTGGAGGCGTCCATCTTGGCGGAAGTGGTGATCTCTATACTTCCTCTGAGAAGCCTATCTATTTCACAGACAGGGAAGAGCCTTGGGACTCTGTCTTTGTGAACTTGAGAAACTGACTAGAAAGCCCTCTAGTTGGTTTCAAACCATTTCTGACTGGTCCTAACCTTTGTCTGGAGAAGTGCCCTTCCTACCAGGAAGGGTTCAGCCTGTTTCCCTTCAGTGTCCTCTGTCTCAAGGCTGTGTACCCAATTTGTGTCTCCCTGTTGCAGCTGCCTGCCCAATTACCTCATCATCTCCCTTTGCTGCTCTTTATACTTCATGGTCCTATATTTCCCTAAACTCAGCCATTCCCTTACATCTCTCCTACCACCTCAATCTACTACCTCCACTATTGCACCCTCCTTTCCCACCTACTGATAGGGACCCACAAACCCCATCCACCTGCCTTATTCCCTTATTACAGAACCTACATCAACTCATGTGATCAAGCAATTGTTCTTCTGTGTTTCTGCTCCCACAGTTCTTTCTCTGGATGTGGATAGCATTCTTTCTCATAAGTCCCTCAGAATTGTCCTGGGTTACTGCATTGCTGCTTGTAGTCCATTACATTGAATTGTGCCACAGTGTATCAGTCTCTATATATAAGGTTCTCCTGGTTCTGCTCCTTTCACTCTGCATCAATTCCTGGAGGTCCTTCCAGTTCACATGGAATTCCTCCAGTTTATTATTCCTTCTAGGACAATAGTATTACATTATCAACAGGCACCACAATTTGTTCAGCCATTCCCCAATTGAAGGGCATCCCCTCATTTTCAAATTTTTTGCCACCACAAAGAACAAGGCTATAAATATTTTTGTACAAGTCTTTTTCCTTATTATCTCTATGCACCCCATATATCTTATCTGAAAACTGGCCCCATACTGGTCAATCAGTTACTGTTCCCTTGTTCTTTATATATACTTGGAGGAGTGGGACATCTCTTCTTCTGATTTCAGGGAATTGCACCTGTTTACTCTCCCTCTCTCACTTGGAAAACCCCTAATCTTTCCTCTGATTAAAAATTAGGTCACTTAATTTTGTATCCTGATTTATATCCTGTTAATTGTTTACTTTTAATGAATGGAAATTTGTCTCTCCCTGTATTTAGGGTCCAGTGCCAAGCTGAGGAGGCCTGGTCTCAATTTGTTGTGCAATTGGCATGCATTGTTTAATAAATTGATATACTCAGTAGCCTGAGTATATCAGGCTTTGTTTCCTCAATTACTTCAGATTTTACTCATCACATTGGTCCTGTTGCTGCTTTCTTCGGATATTGAATGTTGTAGTATTCCAAGGTCTTAGGGACAGGTAGGAGACCTGCAAATTTTTAGTGCTCCCAGAGTTCTCTAATATATAGAGCAAAGACTGATTGCAGTCCCACTGGTCTGAGCTCAACAAGTTCCTGACCTGGATTTTTGTCTATGCAAGAGTAGACTGCTTGGGCAGGTAGGTGGTTCATTGGATTGAGAGCCCTGTTTAGAGATGAGAGGTCCCAGGTTTAAATCTGACCTCAGACACTTCCTAGCTGTGTGACCCTGGGCAAGTCACTTAGCCCTTACTGCTCTTCTGCCTTGGAACCAAGAAATAGAATTGATCCTGAGATGGAAAGTAAGAGTTTAAAAAAAAAAAAAAAGAGTAGACTGCAGCTATATTCCAAACCTTTGGTTTGGGTTTCTTACCTTGGTTATTCCTCTATGGGCTGGCTAAAAGCTGAAAGTGAAACCCTGCTCTGTCCCTAAAGTGTAAGTTCTATCATTGCTACTGCTGCTGCTATTAGCTTTTGCACTTCTTCCTTTCTTGGCACACCTCCCAATAACTCCCAGGACCTCCCTACCAGGAACATCATTGCTATGTCAAAATCTCCTTCTTAATTAGCACTTGCTCTTGTCAAAGTGCCTCAGTCTGGGTTTGGAGATTCCCCAGTATGATCCTAGGGCTCTTTGCACAAACATTCAGCTTCTCCCTGGATACTAGAGTGCAACCCTGTCCCCACTGTCTGCAGACCTCTATGTCTGTTTCTCTTGGTTGATCTGGGCCATACAAAAGACTGTGACTCTTTCTGGATATTTCCATTGGGATTCAGTCAGATGCATTTTATAGATCTACTTGGAAGTGTTTGTGGGCTGACATGGCTACATTGCTTCCTTTCATTCTGCCACCCTCACTCTGCCCTTCCTTCCTGTAGCAATCCAGGTATACATTAATTGTGATATTATTTTAAGAGTGCTCAAAAATGACTCTTATATTGCTTATGAGTGATTTCTGTAACCCTGAGCTGAATTACACCTCAACCTTGCCAAATTCCTAGCCCTTCCCTAAGGCTACACTCTGGAAGACTGGTCAGTTATCTCAGGCTCCTTATTTTACCAAAAAACAAGTAATTAGGGGGCAGCTGGGTAGCTCAGTGGATTGAGAGCCAGGCCTAGAGATGGGAGGTCCTGGGTTCAAATCTGGCCTCAGACACTTCCCAGCTGTGTGACCCTGGGCAAGTCACTTGACCCCCCATTGCCTACTCTTGCCACTCTTCTGCCTTGGAGCCAATACACAGTATTGACTAAAAGACGGAAGGTAAGGGTTATAAAAAACAAAACAAAACAAGTAATTAGTATCAAGACCTTAGGCCATATAGATTCCGGATCTAGATGTTTCCTCTATCTATTGCTTTAGGGTCCAACAGTCTGTATCTCATGATGTTTACCTCACATCAGACCACTTGGCTCCCTCGTCCCCCCCGGTGTATGATTGTAACCCTAATAAAAGTAGCTATATGACAGTTGAGGCAGAAGCTCTTGACCATCAGAGCTTACTCACTGTCTGTCTACCTTATGCCAAAACTTTCTGTGTCTGCGTGTCTTTATTCTCACCTTATGTTCTCTTTCCATTAATCCTTAACCCGTAACCCATTTTCACTCAGTCCTTGGTTCCCCTTTCTGAGTGTCCAACCCACTAGGAATCTTCGTGGAGTTGGTGGACAGCTTCAGAGCCAGAGATGGGAGGTCCTGGGCTCAAATCTGAACTCAGACACTTTCTAGCTGGGTGATCCTGGGCAAGTCACTTAAACCCCATAGACTAGCCTTTATTGCATTTCTACTTTAGAACCAATACACAGTATTGATTCTAAGATGGAAGGTAAGGGTTTAAAAAAAAAGATTTTGGAGGATCAGAGATAGAGAAGGATATAGAGAAGAGAGAGGGAGAATCAGAGACAGACAGACACACACACACACACACATACACACACACACACACAAACACACACACACACACACAGAGTTCAGTCACTAATTATCTTAAATCCAAACCAATTCAGGAAGACTAAGGTACCGTTCATGTAGCAATCCAGATATACATTAATTGTGATATTATTTTAAGAGTGCTCAAAAACTGACTCTTGTATGGTTAATGATTAATTTCTGGAATCTTGAGTTAAATTGAACCTCAACCTTGCCAAATTCCTAGCCTATGTGCCAGAAGACTAGTCAGCTATCTCAGTCTCCTTACTTTACCTGCAATGATCAATTAACATATGTATCAAACATCTGTAGATGCCTTAGGCTCTTTTGAGGGCCAGATATGTCTCTTTCTGCAGGAGCCATAAAGTCAATTTTTTTTCAGGCACTGTTACAGGAGCACGCACTGTGAGCACTGTACGGCTCTCACGAAATTACATTTTAAAAAAATGTGGCATTTATGGCTCTCATGGCCAAAAAGGTTGCTGACCCCTGCCTTAGGCCATATCAGCTCCAGACCCAGGTGTTAGCTCTACCTATTGTTTAAGATTCCAGCAGTTTGTATCTCCTGAAGATTACCTCATAATGTCAATGTATCAGACCACTTGGCTCTCCCCTTCCCTCTATACTGTTGTAACCCCAATAAAAGTACCTCTATGGCAGCTGAGAAAAAAGCTCTGAACCATCAAAGCTCTTGACCACCAGAGCTTACTCACTGTCTGTCTACCTTATGCCAGAACCTTCTTTGTCTGTGTGTCTTTATTCTCACCTTATGTTCTTTTTCCATTAGTCCTTAACCCGTAACCCATTTTGACTCAGGCCTCGGTTCCCCTTTCTGAGTGTCCTACTGTGGAACCTAGAAAGAGTCAGAATTAAAAATCCTGACCCCTGTATGACATTATGGGCCTGACCCTTATATGACATTATGGTGAAATAGAATTATCCACAGGAATCCCAAACTTGCAGATCTCTGGTCTCCAGAGGCTGACCTTATCTACCTTGCAGACCTTCCCCTTATCTCCAGGATCTCTTCCCTGCAGACATTCCCCTTATCTACAAGAATACCTTAGGACATTCCCCTTATCTGCAGGATTTCCCAACCTAAAGACATTCCTCTACCCTGTCCCCTTCTGACTACTACTCCATAAAAACTCAAGCCCAGGCACAGCTCAGGGTCACTCACCAACTTTAGGTGGGAGACCCTAGCTCGAGCTAGACAATAAAGTCCCTTGCATCTTGCATTGTTGGTTCAAGACTCATTCATTGGGATAATTCTCCAGGCATAACATATGGGGGCTCGTCCAGGATCTCACAGGAATAATTGAGTTCTGACCAACAGTGGGACCAATTGGGAATTCCCCTAGGATCCTTGCTGCGGAGGCTGCTCAGGTCCAGTGGGCTCCAAACCATGGCTTGTGCCAGGGACAAGGGAAGAGGTCTTGGAGGTTCATGGTGTAAGGCTAAGTGGCTGGCTTATACGGAAAAAGCCTCTTGCCAAACCAGAACCCTAACAGGCTCCCTGAGCACACTCCCTTCAGAGGAAGAGAGAGGAGCATTGCCAGGCCAGGTGTCTCGACAGGGGGAGGAGGGGGGAGACCTACAACTTGACTGGCCAGAAATTTAAAGGTACCGTGTGGGGCTAGAATCCCCACTGTAAGCCCTTGCCTGGGGATAGAGTCCCCGAGATTTAAAGAGGAACTTGCAGGGGTTGGAGGTCCTTGCCTGAGGATAGAGGTCCCGGATCGGTGGGTTGGAGGTCCCCGGGAGGTACCTGGAGGGATTGGAACTCCAGCTTGGTGGGTTAGAGGCCCCCAGTAAGTTGAGCACCAGTGGACACACTGGAAGAAAAGGGAGAACTCCAGGCAAGGACCCAGCCATGTTACTCTATTTCAGTGACTTCTTTGGGTTCCAAGGTGTATGAATGTGTGAGAGAGTATGTCCTGTAGATTTCTGTTGAGTCTGTTGTTTTTGTGTGTCTAGCTATAAGATTAAACAAAGGAAGGGGAAAGAGCTTAAGATGCTTCTTCACAAAGGGGAATTTCTTTCACAGTGGCTGTTCTGCAATCCCCCCATCTACATTTCAAACCTCCCAGACCTTAGTACTGGAGAGGCTGTGCCTGCTCTGGCAACAGACTTAAAATCTGAATAGGGAGGGGATTTGAAAGTTCTTTTCTTAAGAAATCCAGTCAGCCTTATGACCAGCTCACCTCCAAACTCCCACTGGGAGCAGATAGCAATTTTGTCACAGCAAATATTTCTTTTTAATCATGGATCCTAAAGCACTGATTTTTTCCTTTTAAAGCATGCTTGTCACAAAGTTGTATGTTTCTGTTTATTGTTGTCTTTATCAGTCTCCTCTCTATGTATTCTTTTTTTTTTAAACATTTATTAATAATCATTTTTAACATGATTACATGTTTCATGCTCCTATTTTCCCCTTCACCCCCCGCACTCCCCCCACCCATGGCCGACGCACTTTTCCACTGGTTTTGTCATGTGTCCTTGATCAAGACCAATTTCCCAATTGTTGGTGGTTGTATTGGAGTGGTAGTTTCGAGTCCACACCCTCAATCATGTCCGCCCCGACCCATGCGTTCAAGCAGTTGCTTTTCTTATATGTTTCCTCTCCTGCAGTCCTTCCTCTGAATGTGGGTAGCATTCTTTACCATAAATCCCTCAGAATTGTCCTGGGTCATTGCATTGCTGCTGGTACAGAAGCCCATTACATTCGATTTTACCACAGTATGTCAGTCTCTGTGTACAATGTTCTTTTGGCTCTGCTCCTTTCGCTCTGCATCAGTTCCCGGAGGTTTCTCCAGTTCGCCTGGAACTCCTCCAGTTTATTATTCCTTTTAGCACAATAGTATTCCATCACCCGCATATACCACAGTTTGTTCAGCCATTCCCCAATTGAAGGACATACCCTCCTTTTCCAGTTTTTTGCCACCACAAAAAGCGCAGCTATAAATATTTTTGTACATGTCTGTTTATCTATGATCTCTTTGGGGTACAAACCCAACAATGGTATGGCTGGGTCAAAGGGCAGGCATTCTTTTATAGCCCTTTGAGCATGATTCCAAATTGCCAGCCAGAATGGCTGGATCAGTTCACA
>NW_025399955.1:0-4427 GCF_016433145.1 Gracilinanus agilis
AGGCACAGGACTTGGTCTTGGGGGGGTGGGGTAGGGGCAGGGCCTGGCATTTCATCTCTAAAAGATTCACCATCACTGTCCTAGGACCACTGCACCTCCCAGACTGAATCCCTAAGAAGAATACATTTTCTCCTTGTCTCAGTGGTTTGGAACCCCCTAGCTGCCATTGTTCAAACCCCATTCTTTATCCCCCCTGACTGCTCCCTTATTCCTATCTCCCTCAAATGCCTCACATCCCTTTCCAGAGTTTTTATGAATGTCTTCTCCATAGGGACCGAGTTAGCTTCTGAACATTTTCCTTTCTTGCTCTCTCCGTCTTCTTGGTCTCACAGAGTGAAGTGTCTTTCCCAATGACACAGTTTCCCTAGCTATCTTCACTGGTTGCCATTTCAATCATCTCTCCCAAAGCACTGGTCCTTCTGGAGGAGTTGGCATACTCCTTACTCCTCACAATCATTCCCAGCTCTTTCTTTACCATTATCACTCAGTGACCTTTTGTCCTTTCGAGTTTATTCAAAGCATATTTGTCACTCACTAAAGATTCTGATAGTTGTTATCTACCAACCTCCACCACACTTTTCCTTCCTCCTCAGTTCTGTGTTTGACTCACAGTCTCTCTTCTCTCTTTCTAAGGGCAAATCCTGCCCTAATACCTGGGGACTTTAATATACATAATGATACTTCCTCAATTTAACCTAGTTCCTCAATATACTGATTCCTCATAACCTACTCCTTGGTCCTATCTCAGGATAGCTTTGATCTTGCTATTACCAACAAAGCTCCATTTTCATATTTATAAACTCTGAAATTCTTTTACCTAATTACAAGCTGTTGTCATTCTACCTCTCCCTCTGCCTTGCAACCCCAAAATTTGTTTTTCATCCTCACTCTGACTTCCAATCCCTCCACCCCTCAGTTCTTTCCTAGGCGTCAGGCTATACTCTCATGCTTTCCCTATTTTGCCCTCAGTAAACCAGTTCA
Organism: Gracilinanus agilis; assembly: GCF_016433145.1. Lineage (NCBI taxonomy): Eukaryota > Metazoa > Chordata > Mammalia > Didelphimorphia > Didelphidae > Gracilinanus > Gracilinanus agilis. Next base: position 982 of record NW_025399955.1, read on the forward strand.
GCCCTACATTGTCTTCTTATCTTATTGAAGTTTCATGCCTCCTTATCTTATGCTTGCCAAGCCTCTGTCATGTATTACCTTTATCATCTTTTTCCTTCCTTCCTACTCCCTTGTTGCTGAATGAAACTAGCAAAAGTCAGGAAACTGGGCTGATTGGATCCATCACAAATTTGCGATAATTTTGATTGGACCTCACCAAGGCAAGACAATCCATTCATATCTTCCTAATTAGTTTACCATCCCACTCACCACTACAGTTTTTCTAAATCTTATCTCTTATGAAACTTCATATGGTTCCCCCTTTCCCTATCTTCTTGGTTAAGAATCTTGCCTCATATTTCATTGGAAAAATAAAGTTATTCTCCAAGAATTCTCTTTACTCCTCATCTCACATCATTTAGATGCTTTCTATTGCAATCTTCTCCCTCTTTCAAGCCTATCTCAGATGAAGAGGTGGCTTTTTACTAAGTCAAAATTGTAAGTACAAGTGATCTCTTTCCTTCCTATCTTCTCTGGTAGATTGCCCCCTCTTTCATCTATCATTTTTTCACTTATCTTTAATCTCATCCTATTAGCTATTTTTCTATTGCCTACAAACATACTCAGGTCTTCTTTATTCTCAAAAAAAAAAACAAAAAACACCTCACTTGATCCATCCAGCCACCTGGCTATCTTCCTTTGATGGCTAAAGTCCTTGAGAAAGTTATTGATATTCTTTTCCTCTCATTGTCTTCTCAACCTCTTGCAATTCTGATTTCATCATTCAATGGAAACTGCTCTCTTCAAATATTTCCATTGATCTCTTGATTTGTTATGTCTTACTTTTTCTCAGTCCTTATCCTTCTTGATCTCTCTTCAGCCTTTGACTGTCAATACTCTCTTCTCTTTTATATTTTTCTTCTTTCTAGGTTTTTATAATGTTGATCTCTCTGGGTTCTCCTCCTACCTTTCTAACAGTTCTTTTTCAGTCTCTTTTGCTGAATTTTCATTCAGATTGCACAGGCTAACTGTAGGTTCCCTCAAGGCTCTGCCTTGAACTCTCTTCTCTTCTTCCTCTATACTATTTCATTTAGTGATCTCATTTGCTATCATGGATTCAACTATCATTTCTCTGTGGATGATTCTCAGATCAATTTTTTCAGCAATCACCTCTTTTCCTGAGCTGTTGTCTTGCATCCCCAACTGCCTATCTGACATCTCAAAATGGATGTTTTGTAGACATCTTAAACTCAACATGTCCCAAAATTAGCTCATCTTTCCTCACAAACCCTCCCTTCTTCCTAACATTTCCTATTACTATCAAAGGCACCACTATCCTTCCAATCACCTGAGGGAGGCCAAGACAGGGAGCCGCTTGTCCCTTGCAAAATATATTGTTGCAAAACACCCTAACTGCAGACCCCTGACCAAGTACATAGATGTGCCAACACCCTAACTGCAGACCCCTGACAAAGTGCATAGATGTGTCAATGCCCTAGCTGCAAGATGCTCCAGGAGAAGCCTGTGAGCCACATAGACTGATAAGTGGTGGGTATAAAACTCATGTACTCAGGAGCCACAGGCAGAACTCTTAGGCTGAGCTCCCCTGGTGCGCACCAGATCAATAAACAGCTCTTCTTGCTTAATTGCATTGTCTGCTGGACTTCCTTGGAGGTGGACTATGACTCGGACCCTAACACACATAGACTGGTATCCTAGATATCTTCTTTGATTCTTCTCTCTCACACGCCCATATCCAATCTGTCACCAACACCTGTCAATATTACCTTTAACACATCTCTTATATATATATCTTCTTTTGTCCTTGCTACCATTATCCTGGTGCAAGATCTCATCACTTTGTGCCCAAATTATTGCCTAAGGGTTGGTCTCCTTGTAAAAAGTCTCTCCCATTCTCTACTCAGCGTACTCTAAAGCAGTGATTCCCAAAGTGGGTGCCACTGCCCCCTGGTGGGTGCTGCAGCGATCCAGGGGAGCAGTGAGGCCACAGGTGCATTTATCTTTCCTATTAATTGCTATTAAAATTTAAAAAAAATTAATTTCCAGGGGGCTAAGTAATATTTTTTCTGGAAAGGGGGCGGTAGACCAAAAAAAGTTTGGGAAACACTGCTGTAAAGCATAAATATAACCTATTTTCAACCCTTCATTCAGTAAATTCCAGTGGCTTCCTATTATCTCCAAGATCAAAAAGAAAAATCCCATTTGTCTTTTAAAGCTCTTCATAAGCTGGCTCCTTCCTACTTTTCTAGTCTTCTTACACCTACTCTGAGGTCCCTCCCGTGTATTCTTTGATCCAGGGATATAGGCCTCCTTGCCTCCTCAAACAATATACTGACTTAGATATTTCCCCTGGCTATTCCCCAGGCTAAGAATAGAGAGTCCACATCCTTCTGTACCTCTTGTCTCCTGGCTTCCCTGGGTTCCTTCAAATCTCAGCTAATGTCTCACCTTTTACAGAATTTTTTTTCAGATTTCCGTAATACTAATATCTTCCTTTTTCTGATTCTCTTCCATTTCTCCTGTATACAGTTGGTTTATACAAAGTTGTTTAGAATAGTATAAAATTTTGTTAGATCAGGGAGGATAAGTGTAGCCTGTGAACCACAGGAGAAGTGGTTCCTTGCAGAACCTGGGAGTTTATTTGGGTGGAGTTAGAATCTCTTAGAATTAAAAATCCTTTTACCCTTATATATTTTAAATAAAAAGTTTAATTTTTTATAAGAAGAGTCTCATTAGCATTCCTTGCGCCTGGCCCTGAAGGGAAGTTCATCTTTGAGCTTCACTTCACTTTACCACTGAAGATACTTTTGATAACATCTATCAAAAAAATCAGAAACCATTTTGAACCTTTATTTTCCTCCTATCTGTTTCGCCAATTATTATTTTTACAGTGACAATGGAAATTCTTGAGAAGCATATTTCTTATTTTTAAAATAATTTATTAATTGATCGCGCAAGGTATGCTACACTGGTGAAATGACTCTCTTTGTAATACAAATGAGACTCAGAAAACCCTTTCCTACTCTGGTGCAGGTTTACATACCACTGGTGAGTTCATCACTCAGTTCCTCACCTCTGACATCCCAAGACATCTCTGATTAGTAAACAGCTACTGAGAAGGAGAATCTTCAACTCCTCCCTCATTACTTCATTAAAAAAAGAGTTGCGTCTTTGTCCAGAGAAATTGGACTCCAACACACCCTCTCCTCCCTGACAACAACTTTGGACTCCAACACACCCTCTCCTCCCTGACAACAACAACAAAAGGAGGCCTGAGTTTCAGTCTGGAGGGGAGAAACTGTTTTATTCTGACTAGAATCAGGCTATTCTTTGAGGAGGCTAAAAGGAAATTATTTCACAATTCAATATTAATTTCCCACAATTGCCATACTACATTTTCTTTTCTTTTCTTCCTTCCTTCCTTCCTTCCTTCCTTCCTTCCTTCC
>NW_025399956.1:0-9488 GCF_016433145.1 Gracilinanus agilis
ATATATATATATATACACACACACACATATTATGATCCAGCACTGGAGACTAAGAAGATCCAACAGGGAGGGAACTGAGGAACAAGAAGAGAGTTTTATCATAAGTTAATAATAATAACTAGCATTTATATAGATCCTACTATGTGCCAAATATTGTGCTAATAAGCACATTACAAATTTATTTAGCCCATTTGACCCTCACAACAACTCTGGGAGATTATCCCCATTTTACAGCTGAAAGAACGAAGGCAGGGGTTAAATGACTTACCCAAGATCACACAGTTATTAGCAAGTATCTTAGACCTAATTTGAACTCAGTTCTTCCTGACTACCACTTAGCTGCCCCCTAAAACAACAAACAAAAAAAGCAGAAGAGAGTGCCTGGGAAGAGTGCGTGGTCAGCTATGCCAAATCCTGCAGAGAAACTTAAGAAGGGTAAGAACTGAGAAAAGGACACTACATTTGACAATAAAGAGATCACTGGTCGTTTTGAAGACAGTAGTTTCAATTGAGTTTCCTCACCTATTAAAATAATAATAGCACCTACCTTCCCAGGGTTGTTATGAGGATAAAATATCTATAAAACATTTAGCTTGGAGCCTGTCACATAATGGATCCTATGCAAACCCAGCTAAATTATCATTAAAATGAGGGTGATATTAGCTACTATCTCATAGGCTTGTTGTGAAAAATCAAAGCACTTTGAAAACCTTAAATTAACATATAAATGTTATCAATGATTATAATTCCCATTTAACATCTGAAGAAAGTTAAGGCTCAGAGAAGTTTTCAATGTACTTGCAGACACAGAACTAGCAGGTCTCAGAAGCAGGATTTGAATTCAAGTCTTCCTGACTGATTGCAACACTCTCTCCATCTCCATCATATCTACAGTGAAGTGATACAAGCATGAAAGGGTTAACAGGCTTCCTCCCTGACACAGTAATAGAAGCCTTCTCAAGGTAATGCTTTAACTAAAAGGACTGGCACCTAACATTAAGAATTTCAGTGATCTTGACAAAGCAATGGAGTGCTTTTTCCTAAGGTGGGAGGAGGAAGGATGGTTCAAACAGCTAAAATTACACAATAATCACCTATCCACATGCAGGGCTTTACTTGGAGATAGTCTGTGAAAGCATTTTCATTATAAGCCTCAGTTTAGTAAGTTCGCACTGGGTGTAAATCTTCACTTCCAAATGATAAAGATGATACGGGTCCATCACTATGCTAGGCACAATTATGATCATCTTCTGTGCTTTCCTCTCAACCCTCTTTAATACGTGAATTGTCACACAATTAAAGTCACTGGAGAGCGAGAGCGAGAGAGAACGCTCTCCATAACTTAGAGGTGTTCAAGCACAATTTGCATGATAACCTCTAGGGATTCCATGGGGGATATCAGTGCTTTGATTAGCTGAGCTTGGTCCTTTCCAAACCTAAGATCCCAGGTCTAATCAGATACAATGGAGGTTGCTAGTCTGCAGTTAACGTAAATTGCCACCAGGTGGTAGTGGTACCAAAGGAATGACCACATGGTCCAACCAGCACTATGGCTTACCTGAGACATACTAGGAAAACTTGTTAGACAGTGAGACTTGTCTCCACATCTGCCCTTCCCTTGGCATTTTTACTGCCAGCTTCCTCACAGCTCCTTAGTCTAGACCAGTGATGGGCAAACTTTTTAAAAAGGGGACCAAAGGAAAGGAAATGCTCATCTGTCAGTCTGTTTCTAAGGCAACTCTTTCTAAGTTTCATTGTATTGTATCCTACTCATTGTATTCGTCAAATTAGGAATAATGTCGCAGGCAAGATAGAACATTTCAGGGGGCTGTATCTGGCCTGCGGGCCGTAGTTTGCCCATCACTGGTCTAGACTTTTAAGGAAGCTGAACATTTCGAGTCTTCCCTTCTCCCTCTCCCCCATTCTCAGACCCCTCTACTACTTTATACCATTATGTGACTAATGACACACAGTTCCAATCATGTGCCTTGTTCAAAAGGCTAACTGCATATAGGATAAAGTCTAAATTCCTAATCTGATGTTCAAGACTTATGAAAATTTGCTCCTAACCTTCTTCTCTAGTCTTAACTTCTCAGGTCCTGTAAACGAACTTTTCTTTTTACCTGCCTGGTCTACTCATCACCAGCAAAATAAAGCTAGAACATCATTAAACCAATTAACATGTGTTTATTAAGCATGTATTATGTAAGCACAAATCCCAAAGCTCATTGATATGGGAGTCTCTCCTCATTAGTAGAGATCAATGCCTTGCCTTGTGTAAGGGGGAGGCAAAATTGGCAAGATTTGGGGGAGGAAATTCTCTTTAAGACTTCAGTCTCTGGGTTCTGTAGTCACTTTAGGTGCTTCTGAAGGCTTTCGGTTTTGACAGAGAAGATGGAAGAAGCCAACCTCACACTTCAGGTCACTCAAGGAAAATATTCTGGAAAGAAGCCAAAATGAGAAGAGCTGGAAGTATCCATCATGTTCCTATCCCCAGCATCCTACATTAGAGATTTGGGGGAAATTCCCCTTTGGGTTAGATCAATCTGGTATTCTCACTGTCTCCTTTGGCTGAGCTGAGTTACCGTGCTCCCAATGAGAGAGTTCCTTCCTTTTGTACTGTTTGGTATGTATACTTTCTCTGCTTTTTTTGGCTGTGGAACTGGATAAATGAGTGGCTTGGATCCCATTTATGTGTGTTCACTATAGAACTGGTATTTGGAGGGAAGGGGGTCAGGCCTCGGATATAAACCTTTGGGTCTTCCTCCTCCCAAATAACAAACAGTAAACAGAAGTTAGCTTGAACCTAAAAACCATATTCCTTAGAATAACATATTTACAGGAGTAGACAGATGAAATCTGAGTCTAGCCTGGTACTCTGTCTCTTTGAGGAGAGGACAGGGACCGAGCTTCTAGACTTAACCTCCAGCTTCTCCTCCTGGTAGGGAAAAAAGTTTCCCTTGGGCAAGGAAGGGGGAGAAGAGGGAGAAGTGTCTATTCACAAAAGGATGCTCCCACCCTATGTGTACTGGAAAACTCCTGGGAATATGTTACATGCTCTGTGCTGAACTGTAGATATAAAGAAAAAGCGAGAACAGCCCCTGTTCTCAAGGAGCTTATATACAAAATCAATGGGTGATAAATTCAGAAGGGGAAGAACTGAGCTTCTTGAAAGCAGGGCTCTTTGGTTTTTGTTTTTCTTTGTATCCCTAGGGCTTAGCACAGTGCCTGGAACATGGCAGGTATTTTAACACATATTTGTGGACTTGATATGACTTCACCAGGAAAGACCTCTAGCAGAAGGTAGTGCTTAATCTGATGCTTAAGAAAGCCAAACATTGTAAAAGATGAATAGGAGAGAAGAGGGGGAAAGAATACACATTTAAAGAGAGCCTATTATGTTTCAGGCACTGTACTAAGCCCTCTTTACATATATCTCATGTGATCTCCACAGCAATCTGGTGGTAAAGATGCTTATCCCCATTTTACATCTGAGGAGACCGATGCAAATAGAAGTTAATGTGGCTTGACAAGGGTCAGAAAGCTAGTGAGTGTCTGATAACATATTTGAACCCCTGTCTTCCTGATTCACAATACTATCTGCTGCACCTCAGGTGGAGTAGGAGAGGAATGATAGCATTCCAGGACAGAGGGAAGTTCAATGATTCAATGATTTTTCTGCTTATAAAAATCACAGTCATCCTTCAGGTTCCAACATAAATATTAAATCTGGCAAGAAGCTGCCTTGAATATCTTAACCTAAAGCGATCACTATCTTCTCTGAACTTCAACAGTGAATGAACATTACCCTCATTTCCTATTTACCAAGTGCTGCCTGCTATGTTTAAATCAGCTTTTAGTTCAATTCAGTTCAAGCATTTATTAAGAGTTTATGATATAATTTAGCAATATACTGATCCAGGACAATTCTGAGGGACTTAGGACAAAGAATGCTAGCCGCCTCCAGAGAAAGAACTATTGGAGTCCAAATGCAGATGAAAACATACGATTTATCACTTGCTTAATTGAGTATATGTTTGGGGGGATTGGTTTTATAAGATTATTCACTTACAAAAATGAATATGGAAATAGGTTTTGCATCATGATACATGTATATCCCAGACCAAAAAGCTTGCCATCTCTAGGAGAAGGAAAGGAAAGGAGGGAGGGAAACAATTTGGATTTTATAACTTTGAAAAAGTTATGTGGAAATTTGTTATTATATGTAATTGGTAAAATAAAGAGTTTATCATATATAAGGTGTTATGGGTATAAATTTTATCTGACAACATAAGAGAAGCTCCTTACAGGTAAGGATGCCCTTTTGTAGCTTCTCTTCTCCCTAGTATGATGCCCTGAAGAGAAAATGGCCCTCAATAAACATCCTTAAACATTAATACCAAAGTGCTTGCGGTTTCATTTGGCTCTAACATTCGGGATCACTTGCTCATGACCAAACCTCCCAGGTGCTCCTCTACTGTGTGGAACCCATCCCTACATCTCTTATGACAGCCAAAACGTTTCTCTCTTGCTAATCCATAGTTCAGCATTACATGCCCTTTCAATATCACCAGTCTTCTGACCTGATTTTCCCTACCCACAATATGATTCTTGCCATGGTAGTCCAGGTGAACTTTGTGGGGATGTTTTCATTAATAGAAGAACAGTGCAGTGATATGCTTACCTTTCTACATCCCCTTCGATATTTGTCTCCTTCAGTTTACACCATTTTTGCCAATTTGATGAGTATAAGGTGGTGACTTAGAGTGGTTTTAATTCATATTTCACTCATTACTGGTAATTTGGAGTATTTTTTCATTCATGCACTTTTTTTAAATCATAAAGTTTATTCAAATATTGAAGCATCTCAAGATTTAGATGTTATGTTAAATTTCACTATTGAGCCCATTTTCGTACTTATCCTAATTTTCTTTTTTTCTCTCAGAAACAATATATCCTTTTAAATTATAAAAGATAAAGTTGAAGAGAGAGAAATTCCTGACCCCCTCCAGTAAGCATTCAAAACTCTTCTCTCCATTAATTAATAGCAGATTAAGGTCAGAAAATTGTTCTTGACAAACGTGTATCACTATATGCTAAATCATCATTAATATGTTAAGAGAACTATGCAATTGTATTTGAACACACAATTAAAAACAAATGATTTATTAATCCACCACTATCTTAAGCATTATCTCTATGTGCCTCTATAGGATATGTCATATCTATCTCAAGTCTCCTCTGCACAATTTCCAGGTGAAACTTCAATTTCTTTTTTTTTTTCTTTTTTCTTGTTTACACCTGGTTTATTCTTTGATTAAATTGATTAACTTAATGCAGAGTCCAGGTAAGCTTCACTCATACATAAATGAGGAAACTGAGTCCAGGAAAAAGAAGGCTTTCTTTTTACCCCCAAAGAACACAAAGTGGCACTCAAGTCTAGAGTTTAGGTCTTTTGGCTCTCATTCAGTACTCTGAAAGTATGCTATTAGGTTAGGCCACCCAGCAAAAATATTTCCTGGGCCAGATGTCGATCTTGATGATTATAATGTTGATGACATTGATGATGTTGTTGATGATGTCGATGATTATGGTGACAATGATAATGATGATGATGTTGATGATGTTGTAAGAGTTAAAATTGGTTTTGGTCAAATTAAGAGTTAGAAAAAGTTGTTTTGGTCACTGTTTATAAAAATTAACTCTTAAGTCACAAGGCTATTAGTAGCTTTAGTAGCTTTATTACAGCAAGGTAGATATAGTAAAGAGAGGGAAATGTAGAAAGGAGGTAGAAAATACTGTCTAGCTAAATACCCTAAGTCTGGATCCAAGTGCCTCTAGACCACAAATGTGAATCTCACCAGCCCATGAGAGTGTCTCCAGCCAAGTGTTTCAAAACCAAAGGACCAATACAAAAGGAAGTCTCACAACTTCCTTAGGAGGCAAGAGTCTCACAAACAGTAAGTGTCCCTCTTCAGCCCAAGTCACCAATGCAGCAATCTGAATCTGAATGTCCACCAAAATCCAAAGTCCAAATCAAGAAGCTGAATTCAAAATGAGAATCTGAAATGGGAATCTGAAATCAGAGTCCGATATTAGAGAGAATCCCTGACTTCCTGTTAGGTCTCATCTTATAAGCACTTTTCTCCAACCATCGTTGTTGATGATGTCATTATCAATGATGATGTCATTGATGATGTTGTAGATCATTCCCTTGATTATGATGTCATTGTAGATGATGTCATTGATGATGTCGTCCTTCAAGTGTTTGACTAAGTGTGTAAGGAGGGGCACCCCAAGTTCTTGATTAAGTTAAAATAAACAAAGGGAGTTTAAAAATTCCCTTTCACAATGCTGATGATGTCATTGATGATGATGTTGTTGTTGATGATGTCATCAATGGTGATGTCATTGATGCTGATGTTGTCAATGATGCTGATGTTGGTGATGATATCATTGATGATTTTAGTGATGATTTCACTGATGATGTTGATGATGTCATTGATGATGTCAATGTCAATGGTGTTGGTGATGATGTCATCATTGATGATTTTGTTGATGTCATGATGTTGATGTCAATGATATTGGTGATGATGTCATGAATGGTTTTGATGATGATGTCACCAATGGTTTTGGTGATGTTGTCATCAATGGTTTTGGTGATGATGTCATCAATGATGTTGGTGATGATGTCATCATTGATGATTTTGTTGATGATGTCGAGATGATGTCATTGATGATTTTGTTGATGATGCTGATGTCACTGATGCTGATGTCATTAATGATGTTGATGGCAATGATATTGGTGATGATGCCATCAATGGTTTTGGTGATGATGTCATCAATGATGTTGGTGATGATGTCATCATTGATGATTTTGGTGATGATGTCATTGATGATGTCAATGTCAATGATGTCATGATGATGTCATTGATGATTTTGTTGATGCTGATGTCACTGATGCTGATGTCACTGTAGATGATTTTGGTGATGATTTCATTGATGAGGGCAACGTCAATGATATCAGTGATACCATCAATGATTTTGTTGATGATGCTGTCAATGATGTTGATGTCATTGTTGATTATGATTTTGTTGATTTCATTGATGATGTTGATTGTAGAAGGCAGATTGGAGAAATAGGGTCAAAATAGGGCCTATTATCTGGATTCCCTATGTGACCAATCCAGGCTGAGGCAGTCTTTGTGTTTGGTCCTGGTCACCTGAGCCCTGAAAAGCTCTGGTACCAGCAGGTTGGTTAATCCAAAAAGAACTTGACCCCTCCAGGAGGTTATTGTGAGTCATTTAGAGAAACAGAGTCTGTAATAGATATTTTATCTGGATCCCATTACAAAATCATCAGCAAGTAAAACTGTGTGTATGATTTTTTCTGCACTGCATGTCAGGTAGCAGACAGAATGGACCATCTAAGCTAAAAATCTGAGACTCCTCTTTTGACTCATTTTTAGATCCCCACCTTTTCTCAATATTCTTATTGGGAAGCTTTGAGTCCTTAAGCAGACCAGCAGCTACTGAGTTAACCATTTTTCTCCTTGATAATTAAAAAGCCTGAACTCTAAAAAATATATTACTTAGATAGTCAAGGCCAAACACAGACAAGGCCAGACAAGACTTTATCTGACCAGGTGCAGTCCTATAATTCAAGAAGAGGACAGAAGGCAATTAGTAAAAATCTCTATGAAATATATTTCTGCTCCAAGAATTAACTTCTTACTAATTGGTGGTTGGAATTTGGCCCTTGACCCTATACCTATCTCTCTACTTTTTAGACTTTAATGGATTTTGTATAATTTGTAACCCCTTCACAGCTGTGACTCTTTCTTTGTGTTCTTTGTTTGAAACCAGTATAAAATAAACTCAAAACTCCATGAAGTGGGAGCAGCTATGGGCTAACCACTAGTCTGGCTGTTCTCAGTTTCTGTTTCCTGTCTTTTCAATCTGATGCCACTAAACTCCACTCAAGACCCCCCAAAATATAGAGCTAGCACTCTATAGTTAATGATATTGATGTCAATGATTTTGGTGATGATGTCATCATTGATTTCGGTGATGAAGTCATCAATGATTTTGGTGATGTCGTCAATGATATTGGTGATGATGTCATTGTTGATTATGGTTTTTGTCGATGATGTCATTGATGATGTCGATGATGATGTCATTGATGCTGATATTGTAGATAATGATATCGATGTTGATGTTGTCAATGATGTTGGTGATTATGTCATTGATGATGATTTCGTCGATGATGATGTCATTGATGCTGATGTCAATGATGATGTCGATGTTGATGATGTCATCATTGATGATTCTGGTGATGATTTCCTTGATGCTGTCAATGATGTTGTTGATGATGTTGATGTCAATGATGTTGGTGATGATGTCATCATTGATGATTTTGTTGATGTTGATGTTTGTTTTGTTGATGTTGATGATGATGTCATTGATGATGTTGATGTCAATGATGTAAATGACATTGTGTTAAAAATAATATTGATACAGATGGATATTTTCAAAAGTATTAATAGTTTATTTAAAGGCATATTGGTAATGGCAACCAGAAGTTTGGAATTTGGACTCTCAATTTTTCAGATAGCCTACCAAGCCAAGCAACTCTGAGACATCTCCAGATCCTCCCCAGAGCCTCAGACCTGCTCTTGTGCTATTTTTGGCCACTTTGCTCAGTTCTTTTGAGCAACTTTTTTGAAGGAGGAGAAGAGAAAAAACAATACCAAAACTTTCTCCTTTCTCCCCAGCCACGCACCACGCAGCTACTTTTCCAGGAAAGGGGAATGGCATTTTTCCAACAGCCTGTTCCTGGCTGCTAGTTCATACATTCCCCATGAACTTGGTTTCAATAACTGCAGGCCCCACCCACCAGACCCTCCCTGGGTCCCTAGCTTTTTCCTGCCATCCAGTGCCCATCCTAGCTCCTGCTAGGCTGTTCCAATACTGGATACCTGCTGCTGCCTGTGCTGCTGACCCCTAACTGTTCCTGCCAACACTGACCCCCCTTACCCTGGAATGCCTGCTGCCAAGTTCTGTTGCTTTTTCCTCTGACTCCTGCTCTCCCACCCCAGCTGCCCTACACTGGTTGATGCAGATCCCAGAGACTGCAGCTGTGACTCTTTCTTTGTGTTCTTTGTTTGAAACCAATATAAAATAAACTCAAGAACTCCATGAAGTTGGAGCAGCTATATATTTTTTTATTTTTAAAATATTCTTTCATTATTTTCCTTCTATGTACAATACGGTATTTGAGGGTTTTTTTCCTCTCTCATTTTAATACTTGAAAACACTGTATTTTTCCCTGAATTTTTAAGATTTTTCTTATTTCTTTTCCTTTTAATTTTTTAATAGAGAGTAATTGACACTTTCCCTTTTTTCTCATTTTTGTACTTAAATCACATATAATCAATGTTAATCCTTTTTGATTTTATAATAATATAAGTTTAATATAAATATATATA
>NW_025399957.1:0-5758 GCF_016433145.1 Gracilinanus agilis
AGGAGAAGAAGGAGGAGGAGGAGGAGGAGGAGGAATAGAGAGGAGAAAGGAGGAGGAGAAAGAGAAAGGAGGAGGAAGAGGAAGAGGGGGAGGGGGAGGAGGTAAACAGTTCAGCAAAACTAACCAACTTATTAAAAAAAAAAACAACCATAACATTGCAGGCAATCACACACTCATAGCCCCCCTCCATGACCAAGAAGTCAAGGCTGAGGATTGTGGTCTTTGGGGCCAAGCTACAAAGCCTTTTCCTCAGACCAGTCTTGTGGTGTGGGTTATTGTACATTTTGTTGCTGGTATTTGGGTCTGGACAATTCTCAAGCAATTTCTAGTCTTAGAGAATTGCCTGGGGGCACTGAAAAGAGAATTAGCTGGCCCAGACTCCTACTGCCAATATGGAGGCTCCTGGATACACAGCCAGGGAGACCTCGGAGGTCCTCTAACCTTTGGTGTATCACATGCTAGGAGTTTAACAAAAGAAATGCTTATTGTTGGACCTAGTCCTACTCTAGGGAAGAAATTAAATTACTTGCCTAATAAGTATCAAAAGCAAGATTTGAACTTAGGTCTCTCTGACTCCAAAGCAGCCTCTCTATCTACTATATTCCAAAGTAGGTCCTAAAAACTTTATTACTCCGGGCAGCTGGGTAGCTCAGTGGATTGAAAGCCAGGTCTAGAGCTGGGAGGTCCTGGGTTCAAATCCAGCCTCAGACACTTCTTAGCTATGTGACTCTGGGCAAGTCACTTCACCCCCATCACCTACCCCTGGTAATGACAAACCTATGACATGCATGTCAGCACTGACACACGATCACATGGAGCCACATACAGAGAAGTGTGGGGCCGTATGCCAAGGATGACACATTTGCTGTAGTGTAGTGTAGACACTCTGTGTACTCTAGATGACAATTCTACCTATCTATATCCATTTACCTATTTTGGTTTATTAATTTTAATGATACATTTTTATTATTCAAACTATAAATATCACGAAATTATGGTTGTTTTCTCGGAGTGGCACACCGCCCGAGTGATGCTCGGTTTTTTGGTGAATTTTGACGCCCCGAGCTCCAAAGGCTGCCCATCACCCGCCTAGCCCTTACCTCTCTTGTATCTTGGAACACACAGCACTGATTCTAAGCGGGAATGTGAGGCTTAAAAGCCCAACATTCTTCCTCCCATGAGAGGAGAAGACTAAAGGCTTAGAAAGGGGAAACTGACTAGCCCAGAGTCAACATCTGTTGACCAAAACCAGGTTTCTCCGGCTTTTTCCAGCACACACTGGTGGTAGCCTTCAATGATGGTTTGTATGAGCAGAAACAGAATGAAGTCATCCAGAAGCAGACCTGAGTGTTCCAAAGGCTCCTATCCTCCAATCTGTGGGTGGATTCCATGAATCACCTTTGGGCTGGGTGGGGCCAGTCTGGACTGGGAAGCTGAAAAAGTTGCTCTCTCCCTGGAGCCCAAGCCCTCCCCAAGCTCCCCATCTCCTTTAGGATTTGCCCAGGTGAGGGACTTTGGTAACCAAGCCCTGGGGAATCCATTCTCTCCTCTGATCAGCCCTGGGAGCTAGGCTAAGCAAAGATTATTGGCTTTCATTAACAGATAAGGAAACTGAGGCTTGGAGAGCTTGTGACTTGTCAATGGCCACACTGCTATCAAGCGCTGGAACTGGAACCCAGCCAGGGAGAAGTGATTAATAATTAGATCACTAAATTACTTCTTTAAAAAATTCAGGGTTAAGCAATCCACTGCAGCGGACAGAGATTTTCTAGAATGTAAGCTCTTCTGGCTTCAAGAAGACAGCTAGGGAGCTCAGTGCACAGAGAGCTGGGCCGGGAGATGGGAGATCCTGGGTTCAAATCTGAACTCAGAGACTTCCTAGTTGTGTGGCGCTGGGCAAGTCACTTAACCCCAATTGCCTTTCCCTTATCACCTTTTTGCCCTAGAAACAATACATAGTGTTGATTCTAAGGCAGAAGAGGTTTTTTTTTTAAATGTAGATTTTAAAATTAATATTCAATATCTCCAAAGTATAATATTTATAAAGATTTATTAATATTTAACTAGAGAGCTAGAGAACACAGGGAGCACTCACCAAACCCCACTCACGTGGAAGAGAGAGCCCAGGAGAGGCATTTCCCAAAACTTATATATAATCATGTAAAAGACACACATAAACAGAAAGGGAAAGGGAATCTTGGGCCAAGGGAAGAATCCTGGGAGATGAAGTCTAATTTCCACTTACACAAAAATAAAGAATATAGGTATCCAGTCCAGAGGAAGTGTGATATATATATTGTTAAAATATGTATTATTATCTGGGACAAGATGGATGCCACTTTGAATGACAGGACTGGCAATTAAGCATCTTGGAATGTTCCCAGGTGCAGTGAGCCAAAGGCAAAAAGCAGTTGGCCCCAGCCCTATAAATACCCTCAAGGGAAAAGTCAAAGGGGCTCATTTTGGAGCAGGGACTTGGAAAGGTGGGAGGTGAAGGGTGAAAGGGGTAGGCCTGAAACCTGTGACTCATTATCCTACTGAGAGAGCTAGTGATCAATCAGCATCATTGTTAGCAGAGCTGAGAGAGTTTACTGATTCATCTATCAACATCATCAATAGTCTTCCCTAATCTCTGGCTTGGCTATGGCCAAGTCAGGTCAGAGTTAGTGAGAAGGTGAAGAGCCTCCAGCGTCTACTAAGACTAGGCATCTCCAGACCTGGATCAACAATTAGATTAATAGCCAATCAGTTAGCAATAGGGTTCCTAAATCCTCAATCCTGTTACCTTGTTTTTCTTACCCCATCAATAGATTCAATATAGTGTTTTACCAACAAGTACCTTTCCTGCGTGGTTATTATACCAAAGCCCTTGGGAAGGAGAGATCAATACACAGTCAGATTATACCATTTCCAATAGCCAATCAATAGCCCTTATCAACAACTAATCCAACCTCAGATTGGGACCTAGAGAGGCTAACCCTCCACACAGCCTCTCAAGGGGTACCTGCCTGGGCTAACTGTTAGAAGGGAACAACTGACAGGCTTAGTCAAGCAAGCCTGTCAGGGAGGAGAGGCATAGATTATACCAACAGCAACTGTGAGAGGAGAGTGTGCTTCTCCCTCACCAAGTATAGCCAGCTTAGACCTGGGCATACAATCCCTCCTCTGTCCATACTATCTCTGAGATCTATCTACAATCAATTCTCAGAAGAAGATCCAAGAGATAGAGATACAGATATATAGATATAGATATATTCTATCACTCATTTCTTTTTAACAATATATGTAAAATATATATATATAATTATAGTTATTAATATAGAAATATATAAATAAAAAAGATATAAATATATATAAAATTATATATAGAATTTATAGAATTAATTCATTATATGTAATTGGTTTATATATATAGTATCAAATCCAAAGGAGTTGTGCCTGGGCAAGTCACTTAACCTTAATTGCCTAGCCCTTACCATTCTTTTGACTTAGAACCAACACATAGTATTGATTATAAGATGGAGGTAAGGGTTAAAATATATATATATGTGTGTATGTGTATGTGTATATATACATATATACATATATATAAAAAGTATCCAAAGGAGTTGTGACCCTGGACAAGTCACTTTACCCTAATTTCTTAGACCTTACCACTCTTCTGTCTTTGAACCAATACATAGAATTGATTCTAAGGTGGAAGGGAAAGATTTAAAAAAAAAAAAAAAAAAGACATGTGGTGTCCAGTCCAAGGAGATGATAGTTGCCTGGCCTCTGCCCTGTTCTAACCAATCGCCTCTGGAATAGTCTATTCATTTCTGGGCATCTCAGACATTTGGAAGACTTTGATAAATTGGAGCCCAGCCAGGGTAGTCCAGGGACTTGGTTCATTTCTCATAAGGATCCCATGAAGGAGTGCTGACCTCCTGGCTACTCCTTGAACTTCTGACTGGCCATTTTCTTTGGCTGCCTCTCCCACCTGCAATATTCTCTCTCCACCTCCAGCATCTCTGCCCCCCCAGCTTCCCAGGCTTCCTTCCAAGTCCCAGGCAAACCCTCACTCTCCAGGGAGCTCTTCTGGCCATGCTGCAAGTCTATTGCGTCCCCTCTCTTCATCATCTCCCATTTCTTCTCTCTGTATCTTGCCTGTTCAGAGCTGTTGCACGTGTCTCCACTCCCTCCACATCAACCTGAGCTCCTTGAGATCAAGAGTCGTCTTTTGCCTCTTTGCATCCCCAACTCTTAGCACAGTGCCTGGCCCATAGAATGGCGTCTAATAAAGCCAGCTGAGTGAAGTGCTAAGAGTGAAAAAAAGAGAAGCAGGGAGGAGGCCCAGATCCTTTTCTTCCAGGATTTCCTGATTGAGATGTGCAAAAGGGATTAAATTGTTCTTTTGGTGTCTGAGGGTCCGACTGAGACTAGAAGCAATGAATGGGCGAAAGTTGCAACCAGACAAGTTTAGACTAGATTTAAGGAAAATATTCCTAAATTCAAGATGTCCAAAAATGGAATCAACTGCCTCAGAAGTCAATAAGCTCAGCCCCAGCAACTCAGAGCAAAGAATGGGGTATTATTGCACCTGGACTCAGCAAGAGTCAAATTCCACCTAAGAAATTTACTATTAGGGGGCAGCTGGGTGACTCGGTGGATTGAGAGCCAGGTCTACATATGGGAGGTTTTGTGTTCAAATCTGACTTCAAACAACCTCCTCCCTGTGTGATGGTGGGTAAGTCACTCTTGCCTAGCTCTTATTGCTCTTCTTCCTTGGAACCAATACTTGGTACTGATGCAAAGAAAGTAAGAAAAAAGAAACTTACTATTTGTGAGATCATAAATAAGTCACTTGGTTACTATCTGCCTCAACTTTTTCACCTATAAAATGGGATGATGGTAGCAGTTATTTTCCAGGGTTGTCATAGGCTAAAATGAGATAATATTTGTAAAGTGCTTTGGCAAACCTTCGAGTACTTCCTTTCTCTAGGCCTGGCTCTCAATCCACTGAAGCCACCTAGCTACCCCTGCAAAAAGTATTTATTGAAGACCCACTATATGCTAGGCTGGGCAACTAGGTACCACAGTGGATAGAGCACCAAGTGTAGATTCAGTAAGGCTCATTTTCCTGAGTTCAAATCTGAACTCAGATGCTATGTGACCCTGGGCATGCCACTTCACCCTTTTTACCTCAGTTTCCTCATCTATAAAATGAGCTGGAGAAGGAAATGGCAAACCACTCTACTATCTTAACTGTGTGACCCTGGGCAAGCCACTTCGCCCTGTTTGCCTCAGTTTCCTCATCTGTAAAATGAGCGAACTTTGCAAGAAAATCCCAGTGGGGTTACAAAGGGTCAAACACACCTGAAAAGAGCCAAACAACAAATGTATTAGGTGCCTTCCTAATTGTCAGGGGGTACAAAGAAAGACAAAAGTAGTCCCTGCCCTTGAGGAGCTCACAGATTAATGGAGGGGGGGACAGAATACCAGGGCTGAAAAGGGGTAAAGTATGGTGTCAACATCCCAAAAGTCAAAGATCCAGGAAGAGAGTGAAAGTTGGCTGTCCTGGATCTCTCCCCAAGATGGCAACATGGGAATGAATACCCCAGTGGGAGAAGGAGGCTGGCAACAATGGAGGGATGTTCCAGGGTAAGCAGGCAGGTCTCCCATTCTCTCTCTGTCGCTGTCTCTCCTCTTCCTCTCCCTCCCTCCCTTCCTCTCTCCCTCTCCTCTCTCTCTCTCTCTCTCTCTCTCTCTCTCTCTCTCT
>NW_025399958.1:0-7879 GCF_016433145.1 Gracilinanus agilis
TCCTTCCTTCCTTCCTTCCTTCCTTCCTCTTACTTTCTGACTTAGTAACAACTCTAAAACAGTAGAGCAAGGGCTAACCAATGGGCTTAAGGGTCTTTCCCAGGGTCACCCAGCTATGAAGTGTCTGAGATCAAATTTGAACCCTGGTCCTGACTACAAGCATGGCTCTCTATCCACTGAGTTACCTAGCTGCTGGGGATCTTTTAAAGAATGTTACCATTGGTGTGTACAACTTACTGAAAGCTATAATGTATTAGTGATACCACTGTAAAACAGCATTGGTCAGGGTAGGATTACAGCCCATAAAATGCCTCAGAGTACTTACTGCCTTTCTTAAAATGTAGTATTCTATTTTTTTCCCTGGGTCATAAAAGTCATATTAATCATTGAGGAGGTTGAGTCAAACTATTCCCTTGGAATAAAACAATACAGGTCAGTCATCAAATGACTCAATTTTAACAGGGTTGAAAGTCATTAAGTTTCTGATTTTGGTGGAACCAACCGCAGCTGTCTTGTAAAGATGAATTTTCAGCAGAACAGTCATCGTTTGGCTTTTGCAGGCAAATATGCAGTAGTTTTGTTCTTGGCAGCTGGTGCTGTGGGCCTTCTTGCTCCCAAATCTAACATTTTCCAGTGTACAGGGTCTGTTTTTAATTTTTGAAAACTGACTTGATACTTACATCCTGAAAAAATGGCCAAGAATATCACCTAACATCAAGAAAAAGCACTTTTCTATCAATACTACTTATCAGCATGCTCTTTTGGGATTTTGCTTTGGGCATAAAGGACATTTACAATCAATATTGTATAGGTGGGTAGTTTAATAGCAGGAGCATCTAGGTGAAGCAGTGGATGGAATTCTGGGACTCATCTTTGTGAGTTAGAACCTGACCTCGGACAGTTAGTGGCTGTGTGACCCTGGGCAAGTCACTTAATCCTGTTTGCTTCAGTTTCATCACCTGTAAAATGAGTTGGAGAAGGAAATAAACCACTTCAAATTGGGTCACAGAGAAATGCATATGACAGAACCACAATAACAAATTTCATAATCAGATTGATCTGTCATCTTAGCAATTTGGTTGTTCCCTCCAGTGATGCTAATCTTATTTTAACCCATTTTGTGCAGCTTTTATTAATATTAACTTTTTTAAAAACTACATAAAAACCTGAATTTATATATCCAAATGAATGTTGTTCCCTTTTAAAGTAGTAACTTTGAGGAAAAAAACAAAATATATATTTGATTTGACTATGGTTAATAGTGTCAGGGGGATGATGTCTTTGTCCTTTGAGGGAGAAATGAATTTTGGAAAAAGTAAAAAACTGTTTTGATAAATCTGATGGATAAAATCAGTGGGCTTCTCAGATTTTAAAGCTAGAGAGAATTTTAAAAATCATTTAGATCAATGATCTTTAAATATCTTTAAAGATCAAACTCTTTAAAGAGGGGGCCAAAGGAAAGGAAATGTTCATCTGTCAGTCTGTTTCTAAGGCAACTCTTATCTTGAGTGATTCCTGGTCATGTTATCCCATAACTCCTCCCTTTAGCATCTGCCCAATGGCCTGGATTACTTCCTTTAGATTCGTTAATATCTCAGAGGTACCACTTTGGCATCTGGGTAATCCTTCTGTGACCCTTTCCTCTCGTTTTGAGTGACTCGCCCCTTTTAGAGATTGCATTTTTCCTGAGTGTTATCTTTTCCACCATTTCCTGAGGTGGGCATCGATTAAGGACGTGTGCCTACTTTTCGTCTCTCCATTCCTCTTTAGGTTACCTACATTTTTGATTCTTTAGAGATTATGGTGTTCCATGATTTGTAGCCATGTAGCTTCTCTGGGAAAATTTTGCTGATAAAAATGTCTTTTGTTTTATGGTTTTGGGGGTGTGTTTTGGTATATTCAAAGAACAGCTTAGGATTGCTAGGAGTATAATTATATAGAAGTATAATTTATAAATTATGGGTATAATTTATAAAACATCATTCAGCTTTCTCTTCCTTTTCAATTTGTGTTGTTATTTAGTTGTTCAGTCATGTCCAATTCTTCATGACCCATGGACCATAGCACACCAGATCCTTCTTTCCTCCTCTGTCTTGGCAGTACCTATTTAAATGTTTTTTATAAATAATATGTAAAAAAATTTAACATATGGGCATATACATACTATATTGAGATGATATATGGATTCATATCCACATATATGCATGCATATGGTTTTTCCCATCAGATTTCTCCCCCATGGATGGGTTCTCCCAATAGACATTGTGTGAGCCCTAGAAAAATGACATTTTTGCCAGTTTTACCAATTCTGGTTTTTTTTTAACCCTTACCTTCCATCTTAGAATCAATACTGTGTATTGAGTTCCAAGGCAGAAGATCAGTAAGGGCTAGGCAATGGGGGTTAAGCGACTTGCCCAGGATCACACAGCTAGGAAATGACTGAGACCAGATTTGAACTCAGGATCCTCCTGTCTCTAGGCCTGGCTCTCAATCCATTGAGCTACCCAGCTGCCCCCCAATTCTGTTATTTTCAACTATATGCCTGTGCAGATACAATGAAAGGAGGGATGCTTATTTGAGGTTTCCTCTAGAGTAGGAGGTGAAATTTCCTGAAATGTATAAAATACTCATGGAGAAAATTTTGTTAATGAAAAATCCAAAGAGCGTGAATCATGTAACCATGGGAAAATGGAATTAATTAATTAATTAATTAGAATTTTGAAAATCCCATGAGTTACCCCAAGGGTGTTAGGAGTGAACTATAGTTCATTATATATTATGTAATATATATTTACATGTAAATATATATGTAGTCATTGTAAGTGCTATCCTTTTTTTCTAAAGGTCCATATAATTTTGGAGGAAGTGGTGGCCAGAAGCAAAATACTTTTGAAGGAGGGACAAGGAGATAGAGAGAAGGATAAACGGGGAGGAAAGAGAGATGGAGGGAAAGAGTCAGTAATCATAACTATATATGTGAATAAGATGAACTCGCCCATAAAACGGAAACAGATAGCAGAGTGGATAGCATGATTTAGACAATAAACAGTGATATCATAAGCAAATTAGGGGAGCATGGAATAGTATGCCTGTCAGATATATGGATAAGGGAAGAATTTATGACCAAACAAGAGACAGCATTACAAGATGTAAAATGGATAATTTTGATTGCATTAAATTAAAAAAGAGATTGTACAAACAAAACCAATGCAGTAAAGATGAAAAGGAAAGGAGAAGGGATAACTGGATGGCTCTGTGGATTGAGAGCGAGGCCCTGAGTTGGAAGGTTTTAAAAAAAAAAGGAAAGCAAAAAACCAGAGGGAAATCTTTTATATCAGATATCTCTGGTGAAGGTCTCCATTTCTCAAATAGAGAGAACTGAGTCAAATTCATAAGAATCTAAATCATTCTCCAGTTGATAAATGGTCAAAGAATATGAACAGGCAGTTTTCAGATGAAAAAAATTAAAGGAAATTATAAATCATAAGAAAAATGTTCTAAAATACACTATTGATTAAAGATTAAATTAAAACAACTCTGAGATATCACTGTACACCCATGAGATTGACTATTTTGACAGGAAAGGAAACTTGAGACACTAATGCACTGTTCGGGAAGTTGTAAACTGATTCAACGATTCTGGAGAGCAATCTGGACCTGTGCCCAAAGGGCTATAAAACGGTATATCCCCTTTGACCCAGCAATACCATTACTTGATTTGTGTTCTAAGACAGAAGAGCGGCAAGGGCTAGGCAACTGGGTTAAGTGACTTACACAGGATCACACAGCTAGGAATTGTCTGAGGCTAGATTTGAACCCAGAATCTCCAGTCTCCAGGCCTGGCTCTCTAACCACTGGGCCATTTAGGTATCCCAACACTATACTATAAAAATCTTGCTTGGTTTTCTTGTCCCTAACCTAAGACAAACAAAAAGAAAGGGGAAAAAAATGGTACAAGAGGGAAAAGGGGTGGATACCTTTCTGTAGATGTTCTCCTTGTAAAGAATAAGATATAGTAACAATTTCTCTCTCCCCTTTCCCTCAACCCTTTTTAGAGAATAAGAAGGGGTATAACTTCTCTTTTGTTTACCATATTTATGTCATTTTTTTCTCCTATTCATTCCTCACTTTCTCATTTGTTTCTTATATTTGTGTATTTCGCAGACTCTCCAAATAATAGGCATTGGAAATTTATTTGTGCATTTTTCTTTTTCTGTATTATAAATTAGTGCAGGTGGCAGGAGCTTCATCAAATTATTCTATTAACAACCTCTGTAAATGCTGAACAAAACAAAAAATAAATTCAACTATAGTTTAACAAGTTGATGCGAATGTTCAATCTCGGTTACTTAAAAAGAGTCAAAAGTTAAAATAAATAAAAATTTTGGCCAGATTAAAAAAAATTAAAGGGGAGAAAACTTATCAGCGAAAATGAGGAGAAAGGCAAAATAGGAATTTGGGTTTTTCTAAGCACTTGTTTTGGCTGTATTGGATGCCCAGGGAGTATTTTATAATGTTCCATTAGTTATCCTTAGATCCTCAAGAGTAGCAACCAATAAACCAGCAGTTAGTTATTATTTAAGGACTTACAATGTGTCAAGCACTCTGCTGAGCCCTGGGGATTCAAAGAAAGGCAGAAACTTGGCTCCTGGCTTCAAGGGTCATACATTCTAATGGAGATGTCATACAAATAACCAGATACACTCTCTCTCTCTCTCTCTCTCTCTCTCTCTCTCTCTCTCTCTCTGTCTCTCTCTTTCCCTCTCTGTCTCTCTCTCTGTCTCTCCTTATATTTTAAATGATTGACAACAAACAAAAAAACAAACAAACAAAAAAAGGATGTACCTGACAATTCCCAAATGCTTTGTGGATAACTAAATTTAGGTCCCTAAAGGCACAAAGGAATGTTGATTAAGGGCTCATTTCTTCTTTCCTCTTCTATCCTGCCTGCCTCTCCTATGGCTAAAGGTCAACTTCTTGAATGACTTACAGATAATTCAGATTTGCTCCTCCTCTAAGATACAATCATAATAACTGCCATTTCTAAAAAGCTTTATGGATAGCTGATCAAAGCAAGTTATCTTCCCCTTGATTTCCTTCCTGACCTTTTTCCTATATATGATATGTTTCTTCTATCATGACACAAGCAATATGGAAATACGTACTGCATGAAAGCTCTCATATAATCTATATCAGATTATTTATTGCCCAGGGCGTGGTGCAGGGAGAGAAGGAGGGAGAGAATTGGAGCCCTAAAAAGTCAGAAAACAATTGTCAAAAATTGTTTCTACTTGTAGGGGAAAAAACAAATAAAAAAACTTTACATATACCATCTCATCTGAACCTCAGGACCACCCTGTAGGTGGGTGCTTGTGGACATTATCATTCTTCATATTCATTTTGTACATAGTCTGTATATATTCATAGATGTAAATGTTGTCTCTCCTGTTGAGTGTAAGCTCCATGAAGGGAGGGACTATGTCCCTTTTGTCTCTGTATCCCAGCACCAAGCTCGCTACCCAGTATATGGTATGTGCTTTAATAAATGTTTGTCAAAAAAAATGAATAGTGGGGAATAGGTATCGAGTGATAATACATGTACAACCCCAGTGGAATTGCTTGTCAGCTCTGGGAGTGGGGAGGGAAGAGGGGAGGGAGAGAATGTGAATCATGTAATCATGGAAAAATATTTTTTAAGAATAATATTTAAAATAAAATTTAAAAAGTTTGTCAACATGTCTAATGCAGGAATGTGTTTTGCATGACTTCACATGTCTATTCTCTATAAAACCACTTGCTTTTTCAATGGTAGAGAAGAGAGACGGAGGGAATTTGGAACTTGAAATTTGAAAAAAGTAATAGAAAAATTATTCTACAGACAAGAAAAAATTAAATTTGACAACAACAACAAAACTAAATGCTTATTGATTGATTGATGCCCATCTTATAGATGAGGAAATTGAGGCAGAGAGAGGGTAAATGTTCATACAGAAAAGAAATATGACAGGATTCAGTCAAGGTATTTCTGTGAAGTGAATTGGGATGTGTAGGGAGGACTTGTACCTCTGGTGTGAGGACCTACCAAGCTCTTTTCAGGGCTGCTCATCTACTTTTGGGGTCTGCCTTTTACCCAATTCTCAGTTGAGACTGTAGCAAACATAGTGGACCCACCTCAGGAAAACCATCTCTGTGGAGGGGCTAAAGTGGGTTGATAGTAACAACCAGGACTGTTGGTGAGTAAAGAAGAGGATGTCTATCCCAAGGGAGAATGTGCAAATGAGAACAATTTTTTCCATGGATGGCCAAGCAGGGTTATTCACTGTTAGCCAGTTCATATGTTTCTCTTAATTCTTCATATTCTTCATTTCTTGCAGCACAATGATATTCTGGTATATGAGTGGGTCGTGTTTTCTTTAATTTTTCCCTAGTTGATGGACATCTAATTTGTTGTTAGTTACTTGCTACCACAAAAAAGTGCCACAATGATTATTTTGCTATTGGTGGGAGGACTGTTCTTTCTGGCTTTGACCTCCTTGAGGTAAAATACCTAGTAGTGCCTTCCTGGTTCAAAACATATAGATACTTTAAACAATCTCTTAGGATGATTCTTAATTGCTTTCCAGAATGGTTGGACCAATTCAAAGCTCCACAAAGAGTGTATTAGTTGGGGCAGCTATATGGCTCAGTGGGGAGAGAACCAGGCCTAGAGATGAGAGTTCTTGGTCAAAGATACTTCCTAGCTATGTGTGTGACCCTGGGCAAGTCACTTAACCCAGATTGCTATCCCTTTCTACTCTTCTGCCTTGTCTCCAATACTTAGTATTGGTTCCACGATGGAAAGGAAGGTTTTTTTTTCCTAATAGAGTATAGTAGTTTGTATCAAAATAAGCAATTCATAAATGTTGATTGAAAGATGAAGTTTAATTAAATGTAAAGTCAAAGATTCAAGATACCAGGTTCCGGGTTAAGATGGCGGCAGAGTAAGAAGCAGCTCTTAACCTCTCCTGACCGAAACACACAAAACTCCTCAAGGGGACATAAAAACAAGTCCAGACGAACGGAGGAACCCCACAACAGGGCACAGCGTGGAAGGTACGTGGAATCGAGACATTTCCAAGCTAAAAAGGGCTCTCACTCACTCAATCGCGAGCTGAGCAACCGCCCCACCCCCACCCCCTCCACACTCACCTATAGCTCCGAACCCAGCTAAAAAGAAATAGAGCAAGTTTGGGGCACCCATCGAGTCATCAGCAGCTCCGGGACCTGTTCCTGACAGCAGCAAGACTTAGGACCCCATTAAGTCAAAAAAAGCACGCGAAATCTGAGCGCGCGCGCCGGAGCAGGACGCTGGGCGCAGAGAGCCGGCTGAGTAGAGGCGTGGGTGGAGGCAGAACTAAGCCTAAGTGGGGAACCAGTGCAGACGGGTATACGACTGTGGAAGCAGCGCCCTGAGACTTGTAAAGAAACCTCCAGCAGAGGATCAAGCAAGAGGGCCCACCAGGGGGCTTGACCTTGGAAAAAACCAGAATTCAGACCTCAGGAGCCAATAGATTGGGAACAGACACTGAGCCCGAGGATAAAGCTGAGAAGCTGCTGGGCTAATGATGGCTACTCAGCATCAGCATCAGGAGGTTCAGAAGAGAAAGAATAATAACAAAAAGAAGAAGTCTTTAACACTCGACAGCTTTTACACAGAGAAAATCCAGACAACCGAGCAAACAGAGGAGGAGAACAAACAAGCATCCGGACCCTCCTCAAATAAGGAAAACTCCTCACAAGCTATGGAAGAGTTCAAAACTGAGATTCTGAGGAAAATGGAAGAGATCTGGCAAGAAAATAACAGTTTAAAAGGTAGAATCTTGCAATTGGAAAGTGAGGC
>NW_025399959.1:0-3499 GCF_016433145.1 Gracilinanus agilis
TGATCTAGACCCAATCTCTCCCATACTGTTTTCTAATTTTCCCAGCAGTTTTTGTTAAATAGTGGGTTTTTGTCCCAAAAGTGGGGCTCTTTGGGTTTATCATACTGTCTTGCTGAGGTCACTTGCCCCAAGTCTATTCCACTGATATTCCCTTTTGTCTCTTCACCAGTACCATGTTGTTTTGATGACAACTGTACAGTTTAAGTACAGTTTAAGATCTGGTACTGCTAGGCCACCTTCCTTCATATTTTTTTTCATTATTTTCCTTGATATTCTTGATCTTTTGTTCTTCCAAATGAACTTTGTTATAGTTTTTTCTAATTCAGTAAAAAAGTTTCTTAGTAGTTTGATAGGTATAGCACTAAATAAGTAAATTAATTTGGGTAGGATAGTCATTTTTATTGTTAGTTCATCCTACCCATGAGCAATCAATGTTTTTCCGATTGTTTAGATCTAGCTTTAATTGTGTGGAAAGTGTTTTGTAGTTGTGTACATATAATTCCAGTTGGCAGATAGATTCCTAAGTATTTTATATTGTCTAGAGTGATGTTAAATGGAATTTCTCTTTCTAACTCTTGCTGCTGTGATGTGTTGGAAATATATAGACATGCTGATGATTTATGTGGGTTTATTTTGTATCCTGAAACTTTGCTAATGTTGTCGATTATTTCCACTAGTGTTTTGGTTGATTCTCTAGGATTT
This sequence comes from Gracilinanus agilis, assembly GCF_016433145.1. Lineage (NCBI taxonomy): Eukaryota > Metazoa > Chordata > Mammalia > Didelphimorphia > Didelphidae > Gracilinanus > Gracilinanus agilis. The sequence continues at coordinate 703 of NW_025399959.1, forward strand.
TTTAAGAAGACCATCATATCATCTGCAAAGAGTGATAGCTTAGTCTCCTCATTGCCTATTTTAATACCTTCAATTTCTTTTTATTCTCTAATTGCTACTGCTAGTGTTTCTATTACAATGTTAAACAATAGAGGTGATAATGGGCATCCTTGTTTCACTCCTCATCTTATTGGGAAGGCTTCTAATTTATCCCCATTGCAGATGATGCTTGCTGATGGTTTTAGATATATACTGTTTATTATTTTTAGGAAAGGTCCTTCTAGTCCTATAATTTCTAGTGTTTTCAATAGGAATGAATGTTGTATTTCGTAAAAAAGGCTTTTTTAGCATCTATTGAGATGATAATCATGTGATTTTTGTTGCTTTGTTTGTTGATATGGCCAATTATGTGGATGGTTTTCCTAATATAAAACCATCCCTACATTCCTGGTATAAATCTCACCTGATCATAATGAATAACCCTCATGATCACTTGCTGGAGTCTTTATGCTAGTATTCTATTTAAGATTTTTGCATCTATGTTCATTAAGAAGATTGGTCTGTAATTTTCTTTCTCTGTTTTTGTTTTACCTGGCTTTGGGATCAGTACAATATTTGTGTCATAAAAGGAGTCTGGTAGAACTCCTTCTTTGCTTATTATGCCAAATAGTTTGTATAGTATTGGGATTAGTTGTTTTTTGAATGTTTGATAGAATTCACTTGTGAATCCATCTGGTCCTGGGGATTTTTTCTTAGGGAGTTCTTTGATAGCTTGTTCAATTTCCTTTTCTGATATGGGATTATTCAAGTATTCTATTTCTTCTGCTATTAATCTGGGCAGTTTATATTTTTGTAAATATTGATCCATATCACCTAGATTGCCATATAATTGGGCAAAATAGTTTTTAATGATTGCCTTGATTTCCTCTTCATTGGTGGTGAGGTCTCCCTTTTTATCTTTGATACTGATAATTTGTTTTTCTTCTTTTCTTTTTTTATTAGATTAACCAGTACTTTGTCAATTTTATTTGTTTTTTCAAAGTACCAGCTTCTAGTCTTATTTATTAATTCAATAGTTCTTTTACTTTTGATTTTATTAATTTCTCCTTTAATTTTTATGATCTCTAATTTAGTTTTCGTCTGGAGATTTTTAATTTGTTTGCTTTCTAATTTTTTGATTTTCATGCTCAATTCTTTTATCTTTGCCCTCCCTAATTTTTTAATGCATACACTCAAGGATATAAATTTCCCCCCCAGTAGTGCTTTTGCAGTACTGAGATTTTGGTAGGATGCCTTATCATTGTCATTCTCTTCAATGAAATTATTAATTGCTTCTATTATTTGTTCTTTAACTGATTTTGGAGAATCATATTATTTAATTTCCAATTAATTTTTGATTTGCCTATCCATATACCCTTACTAATTATTATTTTTATTGCATTATGATCTGAAAAGGTTGCATTTATTATTTCTGCTATTTTGCATTTTCTTGCCATGTTTCTATGCCCTAATGCATGGTCAGTCTTTGAGGATGTACCATGTGCTGATGAAAAGAAGGTGTATTCATTTTGTCCCTATTTATTTTTCTCCACATATCTATTAACTCTAATTTTTCTAGGATTTCATTAATCTCTTTTACCTCTTACTTATTTATTTTTTGGTTTGATTTATCTAGATCTGATAGAGGAAGGTTTAGGTCTCCCACTAGTATAGTCCTAGTGTCTATTTCCTCCTCGAGTGAGTTCTGCCAGTTTCTTTAGAAATTTATATGCCATACCTTTTGGTGCATACATGTTAAGTACTGATACTTCCTCATTATCTATACTGCCTTTAATCAGGATGTAATTCCCTTCCCTATCTCTTTTGACCAGATCTATTTTTACTTTGGTTTTGTCAGATATCATGATTACAACTCCTGCCTTCTTTTTTTTAAATATATACATTTATTAATATTCATTTTTAACCTGATTACATGCTTCATACCCCTACTTTCCCATTCACCCCCCGCACTGCCCCCACCCATGGCAGACGCACATTTCCACTGGCTGTAACATGTGTCCTTGTTCAGGGCCCATTTCCATATTGTTGTTAGTTGCATTGGTGTAGTAGTTTCGAGTCCACATCCCCAATCATGTCCTCCTCAGCCCATGCGTTCAAGCATTTGTTTTTCTTATATGTTTCCTCTCCTGCAGATCCTCCTCTGAATGTGGGTAGCGTTCTTTACCATAAATCCCTCAGAGCTGTCTTGTGTCATTGCATTGCTGCTGGTACAGAAGTCCATTACATTCGATTTTACCACAGTATATCAGTCTCTGTGTACAATGTTCTCCTGGATCTGCTCCTTTCACTCTGCATCAGTTCCTGGAGGTCTTTCCAGTTCACCTGGAACTCCTCCAGTTTATTATTCCTTTTAGCACAATAGTATTCCATCACCCGCATATACCACAGTTTGTTCAGCCATTCCCCAATTGAGGGGCATCCCCTCATTTTCCAGTTTTTTACCACTACAAAAAGCGCAGCTATAAATATTTTCATACAAGTCTGTTTATCTATGATCTCTTTGGGGTACAAACCCAACAATGGTATGGCTGGATCAAAGGGCAGGCATTCTTTTATCGCCCTTTGAGCATAGTTCCAAATTGCCATCCAGATGGTTGGATCAGTTCACAACTCCACCAGCAATGCATTAATGTCCCAGTTTTGCCACATCCCCCCCAGCATTCATTACTCTCCCCTTCTTTCATTTTAGCCAATGTGCTAGGTGTGAGGTGGTACCTCAAAGTTGTTTTGATTTGCATTTCTCTAATTATTAGAGATT
>NW_025399960.1:0-4491 GCF_016433145.1 Gracilinanus agilis
AAAAAAAAAAAAAGTGAACAATAACAGAGAAGCCAGTTAACAACCATTAAACTTTTGGAACAAAGTGATAGATAAGAAACTGATACCAAAAAAGGAAGAAGTTGACCAGTGTTGTCAATAAAGTTGGGGGCTCTCTTAATCTTTTGTTAAAGAGAGGGACAGAAGGTGATTGAGGTGATAGGAGAGGAATGAAAGGGATGGCTGAGTTTAGGAAGGAATATATGAGGTGGTATACTGAATGGTAAGGGAAATAGGTGGGGTATTCAGGAGAGGCAGCTTGAACAGACTAGATACTCAGGCTGGAGACAGAGGATGGGGGGGGGGGGGGAGAGGGAATAGGCTGAACCCTTCCAGGCAGGAAAGGTATCTCTATAGACACAAGGAGTTGGGCCAGTCAGAAATGGTTTAAATCTGCCTTGAGGGCTTTTCTTGTCAGTTTCTCAAGTCCCTCAAGGGAGGAGTTGAAGGGCTCCTCCTTGTCCGTGAAACTGATTGGTTCAGGAGGAAGTCTCGGGTAAGGGCTTCCCCCCAAGATGGATGCTTCCAGTTCCCTCAGAAAATGAAAGAAAATAATTCCTTCCCTCTTCAACCCTTGCCAAATCTTCGACACAATGATTCACCAGAGGGTTTGATTAGGTCACAGAGGGATTTATTATTATTCAGGGTTAATCAGAAGGAGAGAAAGGTTTAGGGTTTTCTGACAGGCGCTAGGGAGAAACTCAAGATGGGGGAGGGTCACAGGAGTGGGTTAGACTAAGAGAGAGCCTGCTCTCCCAGCCAGGAAAGATTTGACTGCCTTTAAAATAGAGTGTATACTAAATCGATAAAACAAGGGATAGTTTGATTCAAGGATGTCCTACTTGCCTATAGGGAAACTAAACCCACAAAGTCTAATCACTAGAACCCAAAAGCCACCCTTCTTCCCAGAACCCACAGGGAAAACACAGGAAAGGTAATAAGGGAATGATATGGAGGGGTCAGGGAGAGGTCCAGAGAAATTAGCTATGTTCAAATTGTCCAGAGACAAAGTACAGGCCAAAAGCAAAGCTGAAACCCAAAACAGAGCCCCAGTTGGACCTTCTGCTCTCTTCAAGCCTCAGGTTCCAATTGCCTTCTATCAGCATTCCAAAGCTTCTAACTGCCAGACGTTTTCAGTTAACTTTTGTAAAGGCAAGAGCTTCTGTTGTTCTTTGCATTACACAAGACAACTGTAGGTCCTACAGGAAATTATGTGAATCTACAAGTGGCATCAGTATAAAGAACATTCAATAAAGGTCAAAGAGTAAAGGTCAGAGAAAATAAAGCAGTAGCTGTGAGAATATATCTATGGTGAGAAAAAAATGAAGCATTAATCAGTAAAACACACCTTAACAATAGAGATTATCTGCTGTCTTCCTGGGATATGTAACCAGGATGGGATAGGGAAAAAGCCCAAGATCCATCAAACCTGGCAAATATGGCAAGGGATTGCAAATTCCCTCCTCCTGCTCTTCTAAATCATTATAATTCAGAATATCATTTGCCTGGGTGAAAGCTTTTTCATATAGCTTTCCTTCATCACTCTGCAATTTCATCTTTAGTCTAATTCTATCCTCCTTTTCCCCCTCTTAATTAAAAAAAAATTGTCTCAATAAATTTTAGCTCTCCAATTACATAGTAAAACAAATTTTTAATATTTTTCAAAACTCTAAGTTAAAAATTCTCTCCCCCTCCATTCCCATCCCTGAGATGGTAAGTAATTTAAAATAGGTTATATAAGTGTGATTGTGCAGAACATTTCCATATTAGTCTTATTGTGGAATATTTTTTTAAAAATACCCTGAGTGACCCTGGGCAAGTCACTTGACCCCCATTGCCCACCCTTACCATTCTTCCACCTATGAGACAATACACCAAAGTACAAGGGTTTAAAAAAAAAATAAAATGAATGAATATTTAAAAAAAAATACCCATTAAGAAGATAAAGATCTGCATTCAAATTCCATCAATTTTTTTCTCTGAATGTGTAGAGAATTTTTCATTGTGAATCTTTTGGATTAGTCTTAGATCACTATAGCTCAGTCATTAACATTTATTGTTGTACAGTTATTTGTAATATTTAGTATTGCGTTCTCCTGGTTCTGTTCACTTCAATTTTGATCAGTTCATATAAGTACAGGTTTTTCTGAAGTCTAGCTTGCCATTTTCTTATACCACAACAGTATTCCATTATAACCATAAGGCCACAGTTTGTTTAGTTTCCAATTGATGGAATCCCCCAAATTTCCCAATTCTTGGCCACCACAAATAGAGCTATAGAGCTGCTATATTTTCATATAAATAAACACTCCACCCCACTCCCTACTTTTAAAAATCTCTTGAGAATACAGACCTAGTAGATGGTATTGCTAAGACTGAAGGGTAGCACCAAATTACTCTCCAGAAGAGTACATATTAGCTACTTTTTAAACAATCATTTTATCTTAAATCTCCTCTTAATGTACATATCATTTGGTATTTAATGAAACCTTTAAATACTGTCTTTATGATTTCTTCATGCTAACCACTTCTTTATGTTTCCTATAACACAAATCTAAGGGCACTGTTCAGGCCATTTTCTCTCTCAACTCTTAAATATCTTCAATATTCAGCTCCCTCAACTTGACTACAAAATACATCCCTCTGGATGCACTTACTAACTTCTCAAAATCCACAAGTCCAAATCTGAAGTGATCATTCTAGCCTCCAAACTTGCCCTTCTACTCAACTTCCCCATTTCTATTGATGGTATTACCAATCTAAAAACATTTTAGTATTTACTACAGGCCAGGCACTGGGAATATAAAAACAAAATTCAAATCTCAACCTTTAAAGAGTTTACAATCTAAGGTTTGGGTGGGGGTAGGGAGTGGAGAGAGAAGGAAAGAGAACAAATACATTTTGGTGGGAAAGACATACTTTCCTTTGGTTTTATAATTTTATTTTTCTAAATGTTCTGGCTGAAAATTTCAATCATCTTTGATTCTTAACCCACTCATCCACAACATCCAATTAATTGCAAAGTCCTTCATTCTATTTCCACAACTACTTTCTTTCCCTTTTCTATAGTTTTCTACTTCTCTTTTTACATCTTTCCCAGCTCTACATGCACACTGCCTAGAACTACCTGATGCCTTTTCACTACTCAGCTTGTGTTCAGGTTTGGTCTTGCTGCAAAAGAGTATTCTTAATCAAGCTCTGTTCATTTTAGGCAAAACTTTAATTAGGTTTAGCTAGGAGAAGTGGCCCAGGCTGGTGGAAGTGAAGCTGTTTCACCCTCCAAGAAGTGGAGATAGGAATTTTATAGAGGAAAAAATCAAGGTCCCTCTGTCCCCTCCTCTAGACTGGGTTTATGGAGATGAACATGGATTGCTGGGTAGCTCTACACAGGGAGGAACTAATGGTATTCCCAGCTGTTCACTAAAGAGCACCAGTGTCCCCATAACTGCTCCTTGCTTTGAATATGTGCAAGCATCTGGACTGAGCCCCAATGGGTTATCATTTGGTACCTGACTCAAGAGGCAAGAAACTGGGCTATTGTATTAGTTTTCAGCTAGCTTCCCTGTGTCCTGAATCAACATTTAAGCCCAGTTCTGATTTTAAGTTCAGAGCGTTGGATGAAAATGGTCTTAGTTTTCCTGCTGAACAGACAATTGTCCCTCCTCTGTGAACTACTTTCCCCACAGTATGAAAATTTGATCTCAATGTCTGATTTCTACATATTTAAAGAGACAATGCAATAGTTCTCAATAAGAACGTTACTATACACCATATATTACTTTAGAAATAAATCTTGGAATAATTGAGTTATTTTAGTTTCAATATTCCAAATTTTAAAATTATAGATAAAAAAAAAAACTGTTGATGGTATAAATGGCTCTCATCCCAGTATGAAGAGCATAAAACAAAACCCCACTCTAATCATCCTTCTCTTATTAAATATGTTTCATTCCCTAGGAATATCTTCCTCAAAATCGATAAAATAGCTGGCATTAATAAGCTTTTTAACAAGAAGAAAAAATTCCTAAATATCCTTGATTTTGAGGTTAAATTAGAGATGTTTCATTCATCTTCGGGTTTTGGTTTTCTTACGTGGAGAAAAATTTTACCAGAAAAATAAATGGATGTTTTCAGAAACATTGCGCTTTAAAAAAAATAATAATCTATCAAAAGCTGCATCACATCACCCTCTCTTAACTTTTGCTGGGGGGAGGGTGGGTATTTGATTGTTAAACAACAGAAAAGATCCCCAGGAAGTAGTGCAGGGTGGGGTTCTTTAGCTTATATTAAAAAGCAGAAGCTTTAATTCCCTTCAGATTTACCACAATTAAGAAACTCTCCTCTCCAGTTAGTCCCTAACAGGTTCTCTCAAACCCAGCCTTCTGGGCTCCAAGCCGGGTACCACCACTCCTTCCTCGGGACACAGCTCAGCGAATTAAACTGCCTGCGCTACGGAGCTTATTCTTAAAAGAG
>NW_025399961.1:0-6279 GCF_016433145.1 Gracilinanus agilis
TATATATATATATATATATAATGATTCAGCAATCCTCTATAGCTCACACATTTAGAAACATTTAAATACATTATTTCATCAATTCTGTATTATATAACAGAAATAGTGTTAGCTTTTAAGATCTAAACACACACACACAAAATGACACAATTCCTGTCCTCAGGACAGGATTATATTTACTTGAGTGAAGCATATACACAGAAAAGTAAAACAAGAAATTTAAAATGTCAAAGTATTTCTAAGAGATGAGTTAGTAACTAGCTGGGGAACTAGGAAGAGCTTCATGTATGAGATCATATCATCAAGGAATATAATGGTTCCAAGAGGTCGAAATTACCAAAGTCTCTTCTAGCTCTTAATTCTATTAAATTGTCTCATCCCTTCATCATCATAAAGCCAATTCCATGCCACGTTAGAAAAAAAGTGTTCTCTTTTTTAAATCTTTTTTATCCAAAAGTGAACTTTTAAGTATAGAATATTATTTATTTGAGATAAGAAAGTTTGGATTAATGTCTAGTATAATTCAAATATGAGGATCAACTTTATGAAAAAAAAACCTTAATCACTAAATATTCAGTCTGAATTTAAAGATGATCAATGATGGGAAATTCATAACTTCCTTAATATTTTTCATATGGCTTCACTATTTTGAGACTTCTCTAAATGATTTCTCTACCATGCTCCCATATCTAGAATCTTCTCCAGCTCCATCGTTTAAACATAACTCTCAGCATTTTCTGTGTTGTGTCTTACCCATTAGATTATAAGGTTCCAGAAGACAGAAATTGTCTTTCCTTTTTTGTACTTCTGTCCCAAGACTTTGGCATGCATGGAAAACAGTGGTTTCTGGATAAATGTTTGTGAACTATAGGCATAGGCAGGAAATTAGATTTTCCCTTCTAGTAGCAAAGAAAAAGGAAGCACAGAAACATATTATCCATAATAAACATGATTTGGAGTTAATTGGAGGAAGAAACTTTTTTCTGATTAAAAGGGTCTAAGAGATTAATAATTTTATTCTGAAATTATAATAAGATCACCCCTATTAAATTTTTGAGGGCATATGATTTATTTTGTGGATCATCAGCTAGAGTAGAAGGAACACAGATTTATGCATTGAAGTAGAGAGACTGGGGCCTAAGTATGCAATTTAGTAGCTCTGTTAAAGTAGGAAAGTGGTTGCTGAAACTATCTCATCTTACTCCTGTGTTAATTGAGCATCTTGAATTTTACAGTATTTGCCTTCCTAAGTTGATATGAGTACCAAATGTGTTGGTATAGACTAATATGCCATAACCGCGGAAGTAGTATGTAAATATGATTTATTATTCTATGTCATTACTTATGTAGAGCTCACTGGATAGAATACTGGTTTTGAAGATGGGAAGAAATATTCAGACCCTACTTCTGATAATTACTATAGATGTTAACAGGGGCAAAATAATTTAATTGCCTCAAGACTCACCTCTGTTGAATGGGGTTCATAATATTTAGTTATAGGATCATAAATGTATAGCTATCAGAAAACTTAGAGTCAATGTAATTGAACCCCAATATTAAATGGATAATAAAATGAGAGAGGCAGGTTAAGTCACACAGTTAGTGTCTAAAGGTAGATATGAATTCAAGTTTTCTTGACTATATATCCTCTTCTTTATTTTTTATTTTTTTTTATTTTTAGAAAAATTTTCCATAGTTACATAATTCATGTTTTTACTTTATCCTTCACCCCCTCACCCCCCTCAGGCCCCTGCCTGATAGCTAACTTGCATTTCCACTATTTTTAACATCTGTGGTCAGTCAAGACTTATTTACATATTATTGATAGTTATATTGGTGTGGTCTTTTTGGGTCTACATCCCAAATCATGTCCTCTTCAACCCAAATGTTCAAGCAGTTGCTTTTCTTCTGTGTTTCCACTCCTGTAGTTCTTCCTCTGAATGTGAGTAGCATTCTTTTCCATAAATTCCTCAGAATTGCTTGAGTCATTGGGTTGTTGCTAGTACAGATGTCCATTACATTCGATTTTACCACAGTGTATCAGTCTCTGTGTACAATGTTCTTCTGGCTCTGCTCCTCTTACTCTGCATCAGTTCCTAGAGGTCTTTCCAGTTCACATAGAATTCCTCCAGTTTATTACTCTTTTGAGCACAATAGTATTCCATCACCAACATATACCACAATTTGTTCAGCCAAACCCCAATTCAAGGGCATACCCTTGCTTTGCAGTTTTTTTGCCACCACAAAGAGAACAGTTATAAATATTTTTGTGCAAGTCTGTTTATATATGATCTCTTTGGGGTACAATCCCAGCAATGGTATGGCTAGATCAAAGGGCAGGCATTCTTTTATCACTCTTTGGGCATAGTTCCAAATTGCCATTCAGAATGGTTGGATCAGTTAACAACTCCACCAGCAGTGCATTAATGTCCTAATTTTGCCACATCCCCTCCAACATTCATTACTATACCCTTCTATCATTTTAGCCAATCTGCTAGGTGTGAGGTGATACCTCAGAGTTGTTTTGAATTGCATTTCTCTAATTATTAGAGATTTAGAACACTTTCTCATGTGCTTGTTGATACTATTGATTTCTTTATCTGAGAATTGCCTATTCATGTCTCTTGCCCATTTATCAATTGGGGAATGGCTTGATTTTTTTTCAATTAATTTAGGGGCTTGTATATTTGAGTAATTAGACCTCTGTCAGAATTTTTTGCTATAAATATTTTCCCAGTTTGTTGTTTCCCTTCTGATTTTGATTGCATTGTTTTTGTTTGCACAAAACTTTTTAATTTAATGTGATCAAAACCATTTAATTTATATTTTGTAACTTTCTCTAATGCTTGCTTGATTTTAAAATATTTCCTTTCCCAGAGATCTGACAAGTATACTGTTCTGTGTTCATCTAATTTTCTTATGCTTTCCTTCTTTATATTCAAGTCTTTCACCCATTCTGAATTTATCTTGTTGTATGATGTGAGATGTTGATCTAAATCTAATCTCTACCATATTGTTTTCCAATTTTTCCAGCAGTTTTTGTCAAATAGTGGATTTTTGTCCCCAAAGTTGGGCTCTTTGGTTTTATCATACACTGTTTTGCTGATGTCACTACCCCAAGTCCATTCCAACGATCCTCCCTTCTATCTCTCAGCCAGTACTATATTGTTTTGATGACTGCTGCTTTGTTGTATAGCTTAATATCTGGTACTTATAAGCTACATTCCTTCACATTTTTTTATTATTTCCCTTGATATTCTTGATCTTTTGTTCTTCCAAATAAACTTTGTTATATTTTTTCTAATGCAGTAAAAATGTTTTTGGTAGTTTTATAGGTATGGCACTAAATAAGTAAATTAATTTGGGTAGAATGGTCATTTTTATTATGTTAGCTTATCCTACCCATGAGCAGTCAATGTTTTTCCAATTGTTTAGATCGAGTTTTAATTGTTTGGAAAGTATTTTGTAGTTATGTTCATATAATTCCAGTGTTTGTTTTGGTAGATAGATTACTAAGTACTTTATATTGTCTAGGGTGATTTTAATTGCTGTTTCTCTTTCTACCTCTTGCTGCTGTGATGTGTTGGAATATATAGAAATGCTGATGATTTATGTGCATTTATTTTCTAGCCTTCAACTTTGCTAAAGTTGTTGGTTATTTCTACTAGCTTTTTAGTTGATTCTCTAGGATTTTTTAAGTAGACCATCATATCATCAGCAAAGAGTAATAGCTTAGTCTCCCAATTGCCTATTTTAATGCCTTCAATTTCTTTTTTTTCTCTAATTGCTACTGCTAGTCTTCCTAGTACAATGTTAAATAATAGAGGGGATAATGGGCATCCTTGTTTCACACCTGATCTTATTGCAAAGGTTTCTAATTTTTGCTCCTTGCATATGATGCTTGTTGATGGTTTAATATATACAGTTTATTATTTTTAGGAAAGAACCTTCTATTCCTATACTTTCTTGTGTATTCATATTGAGATAATCATGTGGTTTTTGTTGGTTTTCTTGTTGATATGGTCAATTATGTGGATGCTTTTCCTAATGTTGAACCATCCTTGCATTCCTGGTATAAATCTCACCTGATCATGATGAATAACCCTCTTGATCACTTTCTGGAGTCTTTTTGCTAGTATTCTAATTAAGATTTTTACATCTATGTTCATTAAGGAGATTGGCCTGTAATTTTCTTTCTCTGTTTTTGATCTACCTGGCTTTGGAATCAGTACCACATTTGTGTCATAAAAGGAGTTTGGAAAGATTCCTTCTGTGCTTATTATATCAAATAATTTGTATAGTATTGGAATTAATTGTTCTTTGAATGTTTGATAGAATTCTCTTGTGAATCCATTAGGCCCTGATGATTTTTTCTTAGGGACTTCTTTGATGGCATGGTCAATTTCTTTTTCTGATATTGGATTATTTAAGTATTCTATTTCTTCTGCTGTTAATCTACACAATTTATATTTTTGCAAATATTCATCCATATCACCTAGATTGCTAAATTTATTGCCATGCAATTGGGAAAAATAGTTTTTAATGATTGCCTTAATTTACTCTTCATTAGAAGTGAGGTCTCCCTTTTCATCTTTGATACTATTAATTTGGCTTTCTTCTTTTGTTTTTTTGATTAGAGTAACCAGTACTTTGTCTATTTTATCTGTTTTTTTTCAAAATACCAGCTTCTAGTCTTATTTATTAATACAATAGTTATTTTACTTTTGATTTATTAATTTCTCCTTTGATTTTTAGTATTTCTAATTTAGTTTTCATCTGAAGATTTTTAATTTGTTCATTTTCTAGTATTTTAAGTTACATGCCCAATTCATTAACCTCTGCCCTCCCTAATTTGTTAATATATGCACTCATTTTTCCGCTTAGAACTGCTTTGGCTGCATCCCATAGGTTTAGGTAAGTTGTCTCATTGTTGTCATTGTCTTAAATGAAATCATTAATTGTTTCTGTGATTTGTTCTAAATTATATTGGAGAATCATATTATTTAATTTCCAATTAGTTTTTGGTTTACCTCTCCATGTATTCTTAATAATAACTATTTTGTTGCATTATGATCTGAGAAGGTTACATTTATTAATTCTGCTTTTTTGCATTTGTTTGCCATGTTTCTATGTCCTATTACATGGTCTATCTTTGTGAATGTTCCATGTGCTGCTGAAAATAACGTGTATTCCTTTTTGTATCTATTTACTTTTCTCTAAATATCTATTAATTTGAATTTTTCTAGGGTTTCATTCACCTCTCTTATCTCTTTCTTATTAATTTTTTGGTTTGATTTATCTAGATCTGATGGGGAAGGTTGAGGTCCCCCACTAGTATGGTTTTGCTATCTATTTCCTCCTTGAGCTCCACTAGCTTCTCCTTTAGAAATTTGGAAGCTATACTGTTTGTTGCATACATATTGAGTACTGATATTTCTTCATTGTTTATATTGCCTTTTATTACGATGTATTTACCTTCCCTATCTCTTTAAACTTTATCTATTTTTTACTTTGTCTCTGTCAGAGATCATGATAGCCACCCCTGCCTTTTTTTTCTCATTTGAAGCCCAAAAGATTTTGCTCCATCCTCTCATTTTCACTCTATGTATGTCTGTCTGTCTCATGTGTGTTTCTTGTAGACAACATATGGTTGGATTTTGTTTTCTAAACCACTCTGCAATTTCCTTCCATTTTATGGGCAAGTTCATCCCATTCACATTCAGAGTTATAATTATCAACTGTGCATTCCCAGACATTTTGATTCTCTCTCCTAGCCCTGCCTTTCTTCTTTCACTGTTTCCTTCTATACTAGTGTTTTGTTTTTAATCAGTTCCTATATCCCCTCCTTTGTTGTACTTCCCTTTCTCTCCCCTCCATTCTTATTCCCCTTTTATTGTTCTTTAAAGCCACACCCTGCTCCCCCCCCCAAAGCCTTCTCCCTTCCTAATATTAATTCCCTCCCCACCAGTCCCTTTGTTACTCTTCTACTCCTCTATGTGGCATGAATCAATTATCTGCCCTTATGGATCTGATTGTTCTCAAAGTTGATTTTAATGCACTTAAGTAGTGAATATTTCCTCTCTCTAACTTCTTTACCCTTACAGTGTATTGTTATTTTTCCCTGTTGATCCCACACACTTCTTTATGGAATAAAAATTTATTCCTTTTTGTTTGTTTTCCTATTTTTCTTATTATTATCTTCTTCCCCCCCCCCCAGTTTGTATATATTTATACAGACAGACAGACAGACACACACACACACACACACACACACACACA